>NC_056748.1:434534178-434706678 GCF_019279795.1 Protopterus annectens
AAAGAATTCAGTTGTCCATTTCTGTTGCTTTGGTATTTTCAGCACTGTGGTGGAAAGTTACGGGTTGGGTTCAGGTAAGTGTGCGATTGTGTGGACGTGAGGGTTAGGGCAGGTTAGGTGAAATTAGGGTTAGGGTTGCTGGTCAGGTAAGTCTGCGATTGTGTGGACGTGAGGGTTAGGGCGGGGTAGGTGAGTTATGCTTAGGGCGCTGGGTGAGGTGACTGTGCGATAGTGACGGACCTTAGGGTTAGGGTTTGGGTTAAGATAAGTGGATAGTTAGTGGTGTATGTATAGTTTAGTGTAGGGTTAGGTGTAAGAGTTTAGGTGTATGTGTGTGGATTGCTGTTTGTTTGGTGTGCTTGTGTTGTGTGTATGTGTTTTGGAACAGCAAATTTTTTCCCTAGGAAAAAATTTGCTGTTCTGTATGTTCGATGTTTTAAATTATCGATTCATAGGGTTTGATATTAGAACACTCGAAATTTTGAACATTCGGTGTTCTGATATAGACCCAGTTTTCACAGTATTCACACATAACTGTCAAAGTGTTTATTATCATTCTGTATCTCAATTCTGTGCTAAAAACAATGTCAAACGTCTAACTAATGGGTATGGCACATTCAAGAATGTTTAATAAAGATAATATAAATCTTAGTTGTCATTGGAGAAAATTAATTACAAAAATGATAAACTGCTGTGTTGTCTTTTTTTTTAGTCACATATTTTATACTGACAGGCTTTTTTTACCAGGTTAGATTTTACAGCACTATAAACATAAACTATGCCAGTATCAGGAGCTTTATAAATATATGCAATGAGCTTGAGGCATTAATCTCCAGGATGAACTTTAAAACTATTACCATAACTAAGGTGTGGGATTCATCTAGTAGTTATACTGAATTTATCTGTGCCCTTGAAGACAAATGGGGTGGGGGAATGCCTATATTTCTGCACAATTCTATCACAGGTAGACTTATACAATGTAATAAAGAAAACTAACTTTTGGTCATAAATGTGGTAGAGCTCTTGGTAGTTAATGTATTACTTTCTATAGGTCCCCTTAGATGAACATAGATGCTCATTCAGAATTAATGGGTTGTCAGGATATATTTTGGTTAATAAATGAAATATGTAAATGAAACACACAGCAACGAAGTAGATGAACACCAGGTAAATGTAATCCTGGTACCTCTGCTTTTCACCTTCATGGGATATTGTCTTACAAAAACAGCAGCATCTAAAATAGCGTATGTAATTGATTAATTAGTTCAGTAATTCAATTAATTCCTATAATTACTATATATATATATATATATATATATATATATATATTCACATTCACAAATACCCTTTATCGAACACAAGTCAGCATTTAAAAAGACAGTGCAACCAAAAATACATTATGAATGGCTTAGTTAATGACAGAAAAATATATCAAAAAAATATTTCTAAAAATTCATGGACACTTCCTGGTTTAATACACCTGGATGCAAAGTACCATAATTAAAAATAAATGAAGTTTCCAAATGGTTGAGCCTTAAATGGAATTTGTCCCTCAGTGCCTCAATTCTGGCCAGAATACTAAAAAATAAAGAAGAACCATACCCCCATGCATAGATGAAAAATGATAGCAACCGGTCTCTCCTTTTTATTGTTCATGATGTCCAAAAGACGTTCAACCATTTGGAAACTTCATCTATTTTTAATTATGGTACTTTGCATCCAGGTGGATTAAACCAGAAAGTGTCCATGAAGTTTTAGAAATATTTGTTTTGATATATTTTTCTGTCATTAACTATGCCATTCATAATGTATTTTTGGTTGCACTGTTTTTAAATGCTGACTTGGGTTGGATAAAGGGTATTTGTGAATGGGTCTAGGACTATTCACTGAAAGCACATTTCACTGAATCACATACGACTGTGCACAATTCACTGAAAGCTCAATTCACTGAAAACACAATTCACTGAAACACATTTCACTGAAAGTTATATACGGCCTTTTCCCCACTGTAGTGTGACCCTGGAGTTAGTATATATAGTAAGGGGGGTGTGGGGGGCATAGCCCTTCACCTATTTTAAATATTTTGAACTATATACATAGATACTTGCAATTCCGATAAATTACTCTTTTCTGAACATAACATATATCCAAATGATGTGGGGAGATTGGAGAGTACCATACATACAATGCAGTTGCTGTGGGTTAGCCTATACAGTGCCTCTTCCCTCATCCCTTTGGCCTGCTTTTCTCTGTCATGAGGCAAAATCCCATACTGCCATTGTAGTAGGAGGGTTGGCAGGATGAATAGGTAGAATTGGGAACATATTACTTGGTAACAGAGAGTAGGTGTGGGAACATTTCAACCTCAAATGCACCACTAAGTAAGTAAACCAGGAACTATAGGTTAATGTTTGTGTCTTTCGGCTTTTCCCGGTTAGGGGTCGCCACAGCGGAACTCCGGTCCGCTAATGATTGGTAGTGGATTTTTACATACCGGGTTACCAGCCCTGACGCACAACCTTCAACGAAGGCACGTCCCATTCACGTATGCCTCCACACAGAAGATGCTCTAGCTGAGAATCGAATGGGACAACGTCTTGCTATAAGATGACAACTCTACCGCAGCACCACCACCGCAGTCATAGGAACTATAGGTTAATAAAGTAAAATATTACTGGAAGGTCCTGTGGAAGCAAAGCAAAATATGAACTGTATATTCAAAACCTGCCTTAGGTTTCGTCAATTAGTACTTGGCAAATGCACAGTACAGCATTTACTTTTTTTCTAAAACTGGAGCTCTCATGCTAAACGACAGGTTAGATGTTACCAGGTGCAGTATACTCAGGCTTCCACCAGTTGGAAGAAAACTTGGTTAGTACTAATTTGTATACAGTTACACAAGTCTTGCTGTTTAGTGCCGCACAATTTTTGGGAAATTAAGGGACATGCTGTTGCTAATCTGGATTTATATCAGGGGAATTCATTTGATGCCTAAATGAACTATTGGCTAGGATATGTGTCTCTATAATGAAGCAGTTCTACAAATGCATGGAGATGATAAGTAAAGTATCTAGGATGGACAAAACTCTGTTGTACAAATGGTGAAACTGATAACTAGTCTGAGTATTGTCCTAGAATGTTAGCAGGCTTACTAATAGCAAAAAGAAAGACATTGTTTTAGGGCATATCTTAGAAGAAGTGAAACACAGATATGAGATGCTACAGGAGACGCATCCCAATGCATATGACCATAAAAATGTGCTAAAATGCAGTAGATGGGAGGACTATGTATAGATGATGAAAGAACTAGGGGGCTATTAATTCTGGTTAAGAATGGGCTTGATATACATATAGAAGAGGACAGAATTGACGAAAAACAAGGTATATTATGTTAAAGGGCAAATGGCTGGAACAAAATATTACACCAGCATTAATCTACATGCCAAAGACAGTTAAGATACAAGATATAAATTCTCAAGACGAATGGATAAATTTTCAGATGGAACTCACACTAATTGTGGGCGACCGAAGCATAGTCAGAGAATATTGATTTTTCAGCAGACCCAAGACACTTTATCACGTCAAGAGAAGGCATGCACTGAGAACATCCAGTGCTATCTTTTGGTTTTCAGGATGTATCGGTTGGGGCTAACCCCATGAGGCTATATACATATTACTCCAATGGACATAGCATGGAGATATGATTACGGAATTTCATACTCACCCCATACTACCATAGTACTATCAGATCATGCCCCTACAGAGATAAACCTTAGGAGAATGGATAATTCATAGAGAAACACTGGCAATTTTCCCTGTACTACCTTAAAAAAGACCACTTTTGAGGATGGCTTGACTTGATGTTGTCCCAGACTCTTGGAGAACTACAGAGGAATGACAGCATCATGGCTGAGAGCTGGGCCAAGTTTAAGTTAAAGTTAATGAATCTGGTGCAAATGAAAGCAGAGGAGATGTGGTAGGCAGGCAAGACTGAGCATTTACATGGACTTCAGAAGGTAAAACATCTAGAAAAAAATAGGGATGTTCAAAGACCGGGAGACAGAAAAGTCCAAAGTGTGCCAAGTACAATCATTAATTAAAACTGCTACTGTGTGATAGTAACTCTCAGTTCCCTTTAGGTATGGTAGGAAATCCAGAGGGGGGAGGAAACACAAGAACAGAAACAAGCACGGATTCAATGCCAGGACTGGTTCAGGCATTGTTGAACCAGTAATGAAAACATTTGAAAATGTTTTGAACTTATCAGATCATGTATTAACACCAGATCAACATAGCATTCTAAATAAAGGTATGGGTTTTGTCCCTAGCTTTTTTTCTGACCATTATTCAGTGTCTGTTGATGTCATGGAATTTTGTAGAAAACTTAATCTACGTATCTTTTTTTCTGACCAGGACAATTCTTCCTCTCATAGATCTACTGATTTCACATTTAAAAAGTCCAGTTTTCAACCCCCCATGAATAAACATGTGGGTATATTTCAGCAAGCGGTACTGAAGGACCTACATTTCCCACATTACGACACTAACATAGCTCCTGATAATATTACTCCTCAGGAGAGAAAGGCCTTATCTGAACTTAGATCTAACAACAAAATTGTCATTCTTCAAGCTGACAAAGGAGGAGCTGTAGTTATTTTAAATACAGATTACTATGTACAGGAGGGCCTTAAACAACTGTCAGATTCCAACTGTTATATGCATATGGGGATAGATCCAACTGCTCGATTCAAACAGGAGACTGATCAGTTCCTTAATGAGGCAATGCAGGAAGGGATTATTACACAAAAGACGGTTCAACATCTCCAGGTTAGTGACCCTCACAAACAGATTTTATATTTGTTGCCTAAAATTCATAAATCTATTACACATCCGCCAGGCAGGCCTATAGTGTCTGGCCATGGATCACTAACAGAACCGCTATCTGCATTCTTAACACAGTATCTTAAGCCATTGTTGACTTTGGTCAGGGCCCGTATACAGGACACCACGGAATTTCTCAATATCATTGCTGATACCCAATTGGATCCGGATTGGCTCATGTGCACTTTAGATGTGAAATCCCTGTATACCAGCATACCCCATTGGGCTGGTCTTCAGGCTTTGGATTTCTGGCTCCAAAAAGCTGAATTATACCCACCAGGATTTAACACCTTACTAATATGTATGTCTGAGCAGGTTCTCAACAAAAATGTTTTATATTTTCAAGGGGATTGTTATTGGCAATTGAGAGGCACAGCTATGGGAGCCTCCTTTGCCCCAATATATGCCGACTTATTTATGGCATATTTGGAAGAATGTCTTATCTACAATCCCCTTCACAACATCTATTTAGTTGAGATGGACATTTGGAGGCGTTACCTGGATGATTGCTGGATGGTGTGGCGTGCTGACGTTGAATATCTGCTGGAATTTGTGGAACATTTGAACAATAATATATGGGGTATCGAATTTTCCGTAACATACGATAGGTCGACCATTGACTTTTTGGATGTTACCATCTATCGGAATCATGATAACACCTTGAATACTAAGATACATAGAAAATACCCACAATTTAATTCATTACTCCACTCTTCTAGTATGCATCCATGCCACACCATCCGCAACATTCCTAAATCTCAATATTTACGTATTAAACGTATCAATTCCTCATTAGTGGATTATGATGAGGCCAAACAAGATCTAAATTTGAGATTTTTGGACAGAGGGTATTCGTTCTCAGACATCAACACAGCCAGAATCTGGACGGACCAACAAAACAGACAAGAATTGCTAACATACAAGGAAAAGAAAGATTGTACAACAGATACGACTATTAGATTTATTACCACTTTTGGAAAAAATCATCAATTGGTCAGGAATATACTTAATAACCATTGGAATATTCTACAAGCCAATGATCATTTACATCATATTTTGGGCAATTTTTGTTCAATTTCTTATCGCAGGGGCAAAACTCTGGGCACATTATTCTCTCACTATAAACATCAGGATAGTGGGGGTGCCAATTATAGACAACTCACCATTTCAGGGGATATACTGTTAGGAACTTTCCCCTGTGGCCATTGTACTTCCTGTAGCCAAGTCAATAAACTTAAACAATTTACCAGTGCTAATACAAGCAAAGTATTTGATGTTCG
Organism: Protopterus annectens; assembly: GCF_019279795.1. NCBI lineage: Eukaryota > Metazoa > Chordata > Ceratodontiformes > Protopteridae > Protopterus > Protopterus annectens. The sequence goes on from NC_056748.1 coordinate 434,540,340, forward strand.
GGTTTTTGGTAATTGTTCATCAAGTTGGGTGATCTATTTGGCCACATGTCATTGTAAAGCTTTCTATGTTGGCAAAACTTCACGCTCTTTAAGAATCAGAATAGGCGAACATCGTAGTGATATTCGTAATCAGAAATCCACCAATGCTTTATACCAGCATTCTATTAAACACAAATCAGCAAAATTTATGTTTATGATCATTGACAAGATTCAGGGAAACAGACATAACCAGCTTGATTGGCAGAGCATTTTAAGCCACAAAGAAAAATACTGGATAGTACATTTAGGTGCTCTATTTCCACCTGGGCTTAACGACCATCTATAAAGTCATTAATATTGGGATTCAGATGTTATTTGGATAGGTTAAACATGTTATGATTTTTAATATATAGCCCAGTACAGTCCTTGATTTATTGTATCACACTTTATCTATCACAATTGTGATGGTTCATTATATCTATTCATGATATATGTATGATTAGTTAAGATGACTTTTATTATTGTCATTCATTATTTTATTTTATTTTATTTTGTTACATGGCTCATGTGTAGGTCACCATTTATTTATGATTCACATGGGATATTTTGTAATATGCGTGTTTTCAGCGCTATCATCATTATATAGGTTCTAATTTTTATGTATTACTTGGAGGATACCAAGCTTCTTATTGGCTATTGCCTATTATATATATGCTGCTTTTCACTGGTGAATGATTCTTTATGTTACTCCTCACTGAAGAAGGTATGGACCGAAACTAGTCTGAGGACTTCCGATTTATCTTGGTGTATTTTATGCACCAACTGGTCTAATAAAGCATTTTGGAACTGTCTTTGCTGGCCTTGGTGTGTTTTCTGCTATTGGATAGGGCCTGGCAAGCTGTACGTGCGAGGGTTTGTGTTCTTATTAACTTGATGTTGTCCCAGACTCTTGGAGAACTACAGAGGAATGACAGCATCATGGCTGAGAGCTGGGCCAAGTTTAAGTTAAAGTTAATGAATCTGGAGCAAATGAAAGCAGAGGAGATGTGGTAGGCAGGCAAGACTGAGCATTTACATGGACTTCAGAAGGTAAAACATCTAGAAAAAAATAGGGATGTTCAAAGACCGGGAGACAGAAAAGTCCAAAGTGTGCCAAGTACAATCATTAATTAAAACTGCTACTGTGTGATAGTAACTCTCAGGCTACCAAACTACTGGCCCAAAGGCTTAGATTGCAAATAGTTGCCCGAGCAATAGGAAAGATAAGGGACTCAAGCAGTGGTAACCTCATAAATGCCCCTACAGAAATTCTGAGAGTTATGAGTGAATTCTATACCACTATATGCCCAAGACAAAGCTGTCAAGTCCAACAGTGACAAATTGCAAGCCTATTTAAATAAACATCAGTTACCTAAACTAACTGAAAAGGCCAGGCTCTCTCTAACTGAGGAAATAACAGTGGAAGAAGTCATGGAAGCATTAAACCAGCAAGTGTCGGAGAAAAAAACAGGTATGGATGGCATACCAGTGGAGATTTGGAGGAGAAAGGAGGGGGAAGTGATAGTGATGTCGGTGTTCCTATTTAATAGCATATTATGGGAAGGAGCAATGCCTCCAGTGTGGAAAAAAGCAGTCATGGTGGTTATTCATAAAGAGAGCAAGGATTCAACAAACTCAGGGTCATACAGACCTATATCAATTTTAATTAAAAGATGTTCATGACTCTGCTATCTAGAAGAATCTCTGATGTGCTGCCTTGACTGGTGCATCTAGATTTGTGTGGTTTTATAGGAGGTAGACTGACCTTTGTCAGTAGTAATACAAGCCTAGGGATACAAAAAGCAGTGGAATTAAACAAATCCCCTCTCATGCTTATATATTTGGATTCAGAAAAAACATTCAGTTGGTGATTTTGTATGAAACTCATCTTACCTTTAACTTTCCATGAGATATAATAGAAACTATCCTCTGCACAAATACTGTTGCTTCAGTACTACTAAAAAACAACAGGTAAGCTCTTCCAATAAATTGTAATAACAAGGGGCATGAGGATGTCTCTTGTCCCCCCCCCAGATATTTACACTACTACTGGACTGAGAGATTTGTAGGTCAATGTAAGAGGCTACAAATGGGGAATGTAACAGAGAAACATAGCTTTATTCACTGACAATGTGATTGTCTGTCTAACAAACCCTGAGAAAGATTTGGATGATCTGTTAAGGAGACTATGTAGTTACAGTCTGTTACAGAGAATTATGTGGGTATAAATTAAATAAACACAAAACCACAGCTTTAGCAACCAATTATGTGCCAACCTCTGAATTAATATAAAGGTATCCTTACCTTTTGGGGCTGGAAAAAATGAAATACCTTGGTATCTGGTTGTGATTATCTGCTCATCAGGTAGTGGAGGTAATGTAGAAGGAAACACTAGAGAAAATAATTAAGGTTAAGCTCTTGAAACTATCGACAATAGATCTGGATGCCAATATACTAGCTCTCCAAATGTTTTCAGTTCACTTGATACTTTATATAGGTCAAGTATACATTTATCAACTTTCTGAAGACCAGTGAAAGAAAACAAACAAATTAAGGATTTCTTATGAGACGACAGATAAAAGAGGATGAGGTGGGAGAAATTATTGATTCCTAAGGAGCTAAGTGGGTTGAGACTACCCAACATGAAGGAGTAATTTACAGCAACTCAACTTTGGCTAATTTATTCACTTCAAATGGAATCTTATGAACCCAAATAGAAGAAAATGTTTTTTCAGTAAGAAGGAATATGTGAAGCTGAAGATAGCTCAAGTTTGTGGAAGATTATCAAGGAAACTAAAGTTCAGCAGTACGTTTCAAGTCATCTGGACAAGATGGGCTGGAAAACGCTAGATAGGGGAGACTTTAACAGTCCAAAGTTTTGGCTTTTCTCAATAACTACACCTTAGACCAGGGGTCTGCAACCTGCAGCTCTGGAGCTGCATGCGGCTCTTCCACCCCTTGGCAGTGGCTCCCTGTAGCTTTGAAAAAATATCGGCCACTCTGCTGCACAACGCGCGCGCGCACACACACACACACACACACACACACACACACACACACACAGCAAACAAGAGATCCCCTGGCAGCAGCAGCATCTCCAGAAAGGTTTCCATACCTTTCAAAGTCTTACCACAAGAAGTCCGGACAGAGCCACAAATAAAGGGGAACAAAGGAAAAATATAGGGATGGACTTTAAATATTGCTCTTATAAACTTATAAACTTGCTAGAATAACATGGTTTCTGTAAATATGCATTTTCTACACACACACACACACACACACACACACACACACACACACACACACACACACACACACACACACACACTCACAGCGATCGAGCAATCCCAACAAAGGAACAAAAATAGGGACGGATTTTAAATATTGCTGTTATAAACTTAGTTCTTATATATTTAGGATAATAACTATATATAAAACTTTATATACTGTGTTATCTTCATTTTAGGGCTCAAATAGGTTTTGTGGCTCCAGATGAATTTTATCTGGTGAGAGATGAGCCAAAATGGCTCTTTTGATAGTGAAGTTTGCAAACCCTTGCCTTAGACAGACTACCTAAAACACTTCAGGCATCATCTGGTTCCACTTGGGGTAAGCGGAAGTTACATCCAAGATACAGGTAACACCTGGGTTGAAATTTAAAAAAAATATAAATCTGTTGTATATTTCTTACATAATGCTAATGGGAAAGCTTTGTTCATATTATATATACAATGCTGGCTCAGTTTTCTCCTCTTTACCATGGATATTAATTTTAAATAATTTTTAGTAATAGCATATATTTCATTTTATGTCTAATTTTCATCGGTTTGAATCAGACAAGGAAGAGAGAGAGAGATAAGTTGCTGGCTCACTCTGTAATGACACTGGGAACTCCTATACCTGTGTATGTAAGATTAAATAATTTTCTCCAACATTTCAAAAATCAGTAGATAGTTGGGTTGTGACAACAAATTTTCAGTATTTATGAGTAAGTCTGCATTCATGATGGCTATTAGGCCTGAATGCATGGTACACGTAATCTAAGTAATTTATAAACTTTAGTAATAATGTCTGCTAAAAGCAGTAAATTATCCATGCCTGGGAGTTGTACATATAGTCAACACTGAGTAGAACCACTGTGTTGGAAAATGCTGTGAAAAAAACTAAATCCTAATTGTAAGAAAGCTGCACAGTATGAGTGCAGAGGAGATATATTAGTCTGCACAAAGTACATCTGCAATTCTCATTTACATTTAAAATTAAAAAAAGTGCAGCCGTGATTGTTTAGAGCCACAACAGTATTAACTTTGTATGGGTATACATATCTAGAAATGTGCACATGCTCAGTGTGTGTAGAGGTATCCTTCAAGTAAAAGTCAGAGGCACTATTCAATAAAGTTAACAGGCAAATAGAGGTCTTAAATTATTCTACTTTATTCAATAAAGTTAATAGAGGAAACATATGCTTATTAACCGATTCTACTATATAATACTAGTAATCATCACCTGTTAGTGAGTTTAGCAGGGTGTATTCACTCCTGGTAAAATGTATCCACTGAGGTTTCATCAGCATGGGAAAGCCATGAAAGTCACAAGCAAATTCTGCTTTACCCTGCTATAGTTGGACTTATCTCACTATAGGTTAGCTTAACAGATGGAGGTAGGAAGGTCTATTTGTTTCCAAAGTATCAAAAAGATAAACAGAAAGACAATCACTGAATGTTTCTTCTGTGTTCATGCACAGTAAACAAAAGGGCAGAGTAACAAATGTGGTATAGTTTGGTAGGCACTGAAGGGGAGTGCAAGAATTATATAATAAAGACCAGATAAGAAGTGTGAAATCACTCCAGTGTGTGTTGACAAGTGACAAGATGCAGGCTCTGGGTGATCTCTCTACCTGCGTATGCAAGACTGATAGAAGTGATTGGAAGGTCTTTGGCAAGCCTGCTTATAACTTTTCTATGGGCTCTCAGGTACTGCCAGAGGAGTGAAGGGTGCCAGTGATAATTCTACTGAATACATGCATGGGGAGGGAATTCAAAGACGTAACCCACTAATTGCAAAACTGTTAATCTCTCTTTCATCCCTGGGAAGGTGATGAAATGGTTCCATATATATGGTTAGATTCCATATATGGTTACATTGCTGAAAGTTAATAGGGACATAGCAGAAAAGCAGCAGCAGCAGCATGTATTACCATAGCAAAGTAATTTCCAATGCAGCTTTATGTGAATCACAGATAAAATAATCAAGACTACTTTAATATAAGGATGTGACTGTATAGCAATGGCCTATCTGGTGTAAGCATAATATCAGGTTTAAAAGTAAACCTGTATGGTGGAACTACTACTACATCTGCAAAGTCTATAAAAAAAGTAAAAGCTCCTGACCATTACTAAATGATGTCTACTTCATCATTATGTACACTTCCCATTAAGAAATGTAAGACCAGCTATGTGGTTAAGATAGCAACTAATTCAAAATGACAACTACAAGGCCCTCTTCAGCTACATTAGGAAGTTAGACATAGCCTACAATTCTGTACAAAATTGAACTCCAATGGTCCCACCTTCTCTGACCCAAAAGACATTGCTAATATTCTTGCAGACAAATTCTCTTCCAGCTTCATACGCCCACCCCCTATTCCTTTTCCTCCATTCCACTTTTCACTTCACCTCCCAAGATCACTTTGGAACAAGTCCTTTTGTCACTTTCCATAATTAAAAACACAACTTCCATGGGTCCTGACAATATCCTTAGTTGACTGCTGAGTGATAAAAAGTTCTACTTAGCAAAATCCCTCTATTTACTATTCATCCTCAGTCTCTCCACTGGTTAAAATAGGGACAGTTCTTAAATATTGCTCTTACTAATTTAGGAAGTTGACAGGTTTTGCATTAGCATATATTTTATGAAGGGTAAGAAGTCTGAAACTGAAGCAGCTGTCATTATTTAGTAACTTCAATCCTTAATAATTTACTAGAAAACTATAAATATGAAGTAAAAATCTGGGCATTCTGTGAGACTCAGGATAGTTGGGAGGTATGCTGCTGACTGAGGCATTGGCAGGGAAGGGTGGGCATACCTTTGCTTGCACTTCTCAGTCATTCCTGGTGGAGATTGGGGATGTGTAGGGGACTTGGTCCTGAATGGAATATCGAAACTGGCCTGTCAGCCTAGGCATAAATAGCAGGCACTACAAGTATATAAAAGAAAATACTTAAAGTGTCTGTTGCTTAGTGGGTTTTTTTTAACTGTAAAGGGTCGATTTGATTGCTCATTATGTTCAGCACATATATTAAACAGAATGAGTTAGCGGTGCTGAACATACAATAATTTTAAGGCAAAATAATTTTCTTGGTTGATCATGGGCCTGTCTGGAGCTATGGATCTCCAAATAACTACTCCAATAATCCTTATAAACTCTAAACAATGAAATGAACACTGGAACTGGATCTTCCAAAATAGAAATATTGCAAAGAAAACAAGAACCAGGCTGCCTGAAGCATGCAAGCTGCAGTTCTTTCTTTTCACTTCTGAAGATATTAAGACATGACAAAAGTACTTAACTGTGGAGAGTTTTTATTTTTTAATTTTCAGAAAGTTTTTGTTGTGTTGTTGCCACAGCAGTGTTTGTTTGCAATCATTCTTATTGTGATTCATCACTGACTAAATCTATACTACCACATCAATGACCAAATGGCATGACAGATACCTAACACAATGTATACCTTGTCGCTGGACTACACTATCTTTCCTATCAAGCACACTACTTCCTTAGCAACATTTAAAATCAATCTGGATGACTAGGTGGGTGATTGCAAATTTTTCCCATGGATATGTGGAGAAAGTTTACATAATGAGGGCATTGATAGTCTCCAGTAGTATTGTGTAATGTGGCTGAGCTTTCTGATGGTCTCCTTTGATTATAAGCTTAGTAAAAACCTATGACACTATAAGCCTATGAACTACCTGGTACAATGTAACATAGTTCAGTTGTGGGGAGAGACAGAGGACAATGCAATGGGATGCAAACATATTTGGGGACTTTAACAACTGACATGACTGAGTAATGATAGGAGAGATATTTTCTAATATGCTAGTAAAACAGCTGTGTCACTGCAAGAGTCAGTCTGGTTGCCACTCCCATTTAATGTAGTTGTATCTGGTACAATGGGATTAATATAGAAGAAGAGGACATTATGCTGCTGGGCAGTATGCAGGGGATAGACAGTAAGATTACTGGGGAGATGTAGCATGGCAGAGAAAGTCCGACTGAAGACCCTACTCATGTGAACTTTGGTTTATAGCCTAATTAAGTAGATATTACACTGAGTGACCTGACTAATATGGCTTTAATCAAGCAGAAAGAATGGCAAAAGGCTAAGATTTAACTTAAAGGGTACACTTTTTAAAGTTAAGATTGTAAGGACTTGGACTAATCTGTTCATACAAGTAGTAAATAAGTTAACAGTTGACTCAAAGAGGAGATTTTTTTAGTGGAATATATGGAAGGGCGATAGAAGGTGACAGCACCTATGCAAAGCCTAACAGCAACAATTATGTGACAACTCTGGAGGTGAGTCTCAAACTTCCAAAATGGTTGTGCTGAAAAACTACATTGAACAAAACTGGTTTTGGTATTTCCCCACTGTTGTGTGACCATGGAATTAGTACATATAAATTTGGGGGTGTTGGGGTTCTCTCTACATGGGTGGGTAGAGAGGGTTCCCCTGTAAAATAGAAAAAAACACTTTATAATAAGTGGTTGCCAGCAAAACCATGTCAGACATTTGTGACCTACTGAAATCACATTTGACAAGTTGACATGGGTCCACATTAAATTCTTTCTGTCAGAGATGCTTGGTTATACTTTCCATGAATTGTAATTTAGTTTTGGAGTCATAGTTATTACCTAACAAGAGCTGGAATAACTGCTACTCATATGCCATACTGTGCTATTTCTTCTAATTAATCTAGTCAAAAAACAAGTTTTTATTCTTTGTGGAGCTAATAAATCTTAACTAAGTCACTAGCTGTAACCATCACTTTATGCAACATGTGAAATATGGGAAGATATAACTGATGGTCAGAAAAAAACACACTTTTTGATCCAGTACAGTTTCCTGTGTGCTGCAGCAGGTGTCTCTATTTCCTCCATTTAACCTAGACGATACACCATTAAAGTCCTGTGTTGATTACTACTACTGCAGCCTTGATCCATGAATGCCCTCAAGGTTCTCAGCACACACATAATATTGTAATATATCTTACTTTTGCCACTAGAAAGCAAGGAAGGAACTACTGCAAAACTCACCACAGTGTGTTGTGTGCGAGTGCAGGACTTTAGCAGATCTTACTGAACCTCCCAAATGTTTAAGAACAACAATAATTCTGACATCTGCCCATCATATCCTCAGCACCCTGCACAACTACAGCACACATTCAGGCAAAAAAGTAAAAAGATAACACCCACACATACACAGATAATGGAATAAATAAAGTCCATATAACAGACAGCATGTTTGTGTACTAGGAAAATCACAGCACTAGTATGTGCAGGACAACTGATGAAACAAACTGCTATGGCATTACAAGATGTATGGTAACAACCCCGAGCTACACAACTACAAAATAACTGGAAATTAAAATTATCTTGACAGGCTGCCAATAAGCAAATAACCACGTAACCACATTTGTTAAAACAATATAATAAACATATCGACCTACCAGTGATACCAGCAGGCTCCTTTTCAACCGTGAGATACAGAGGAACAAAAACTATTTCACTAGATCACCACTCATGCAGTGAAGAAATGTAATAAAGAAGTAACAATGGTCAGACTTTCTGCAACCAGCAGCATTACCAAAACCTATAACACTGACTTCCATTTACTTAGAAGCCCACACAGGGCACCTCAAACTATTTACACAAAAAGCCATGACCCTGAAATGATGAAAACCATCCCTCTACCAGAAAAGTGCATTTGATTTCCAAGCAAGATCAGAGCATCAGCATTATGTGAAGCTTAATTTAGTACCTAAACAACAGTGTTGCTCAATGTCACACAGAGCGAGGGAGTTTCCAAGATGGCTTCACACTGATTAACAACTTAACTTCAGCTCTTACAGTGTGAAAAAAGAAACTGAAAGACAAGGGCCAGGAACTCTGTCACTTTTAGTAAATTCAGTTACTGTCTAGCAAATACACAGTGTGGATGCCAGCAAAGAAGAAATTAAGAATCTTAAAGAAAATCAACTAGAAAAGATGAAGAGAAAACACCGACTGTGAAGAATCTTACAGCTGTTCAGCAAACAGCAGTTCAAGCTCCAGATTTCATGCAAGACATGGCTTCCAGTAATCTAGAGGAAAAATAAGTAAAATGTGCTCAGAGTTGATTAAAATAAATGAAACACTGAAGGGGTATATCAAGTCAAACAACAAAATACTGGAAAAATGGAAGAAGCTTTAAACAGATATATGTATGATATGATAAATCTGTAAAGATAACGCGTCAAAATGAAGAAAAGTCAGCTTGTGTACGAGACTGTTCAAGAAGAGATGTTTCAAAATAGGAGAGAGTTCAGAGCACATACAGAAAATAATGAAATTTTATGCTGCATCATAGAAACTGAAAGGAACAGACTTTATTAATTTTATGAAAGCACAAAAAAGCAATTGTAATGGTATTCCACGGAAGGAAATATTAATGCTCCAAATATGGCCAAGAGAAGGCAACCAAGACCTTTATTAGTAAAGATGAAAACCTACCAGCAGAAAGAGTTGATCCTGAAAAAATGGGGCAAAAGGGCAGTGTTTGTGGAAAATGATTATTCACTGTATACCAGGAAGATGATACTTCATTCCAGCAATCAGGGATTGTCAGGAGGCAGATGTGAGATTCAAACTGATGTATCCAGATGCCTTCAGAATATTTTTCCTGGATGATCAAAGTCATTTGTGATGCTAAACAGGCTAAGGAGGAGATATAAACACACTGGAAGACTTTCCCAGTGAAACCTGTTCTGCTGTTCCAAAGGAAAATGCCTGAGAGACAGAGAAAAGTATAAGAGCTGAGTAAAATAATTAGAAGGACCATGGAAATGAGCCAGAATCTGGAGTTGGGAGATGGATATGTTCAGAAAGAAAGCCAGCAACATGGAAATTAGTGAATAAATGTGAAACTGCAAGGCATCAGTCACATTTTTTTAAATGCAGCTATATAAGAAAAAGTAGAAAGAATGGACTTTTGATAACTTTGTCAAACATGTGGAGAACTGAAAGGCATTTGTCTCACTTCATGTCATTAAAGTTTGGAAGGATGCAGAGGGAAGGAACAGGAACGAAAGAGGTAACTATAAGTAAAACAATTTCTATTTTTAACAATATTTCTATGAAGCTTTCCATGATATACATTGCATGTTTTATAGTAAAACATTTTAGTTGTTGTATGTGATAGATACTTAAGTAAACAAATGTCTTTTTTCTTTCTTTTCTCTTTCTTTCATCTCTCTTTTTTAGTATTAAGAAATGTAGTCATTACAATGCAAAAAGAGAAAAAGGCTAGGCAAAAGCATGCTTGTTAATAGGATTGTGGGTTATTAAAGTGAGGGATGGGGTGCAAGAGTACACAGATTATAATATATGCAGAGGTGATATGTTTTCTCTTACTTTTGCACAGGTGAATGGATTAATACCCTTGGCTTAATATAATAACAAGTTTTAATTGGAAATACATTAATAAGAGAACGGAATACTGTGAAAAGTTTTCCTTTAGCAATAAATGTTCAGCTTGTCTTTTGAAGCCTACAACTGAGGACTAAATTTTTTCTCTTATGTTTCCATGGAGACAAACTGATAATAGGGCAATAAGAAATAGATGACTGATTTCTTCAAGGCTAAAAGTTAATGTTTTATGAAAACGTACAAGTTGTTTTTCACATCTGGGAGGGGAATAAAGATAAAAAGGCACCAATTAGTGTAGGAAGAAGCACAGGTGCCTTAGCATGGATAATTTCAATTTTAGGTTAATTAAGGCATGTGTTTACAGCTGACTATTCTGGACAATTACTCATATTAGGAGGATTAAAATTCATTATTTGAAAATGTATGTAGTTTTGTGTTTTTGCATTAAGTTAACAGGTTATGGGATGTTCTGGAATGTGCTTGTTTTTTCAGTAAAACAAAAAGTCTTGTAAAATGTGACATAAGTTCCAGTGTTGATGAAAAGAAAGAAAAACTGTATAAAGGATTAACCTTCCAAACATTCATGGAAGCATGTATCACAAAACCCGGAAATAGACATTTACAAAATCTGTCATATATAATGGGAGAGAATAATGACTTCTTATCATGGTTCATATTCATATGGTGACACTTTCCAAATTATTTTGGAATGGGAATGGTCTCACAGGTATAGACACAAAGGAAAGAATATTTAATTATATTAAATGTATTGTACAGATAATAATAATGATGCTACAGGAGACACATTTGGAAAAAAACAAGCATGTGAATTTGATAAAGAAAGGATTTTGGGATGGATACTAAGCAGAATATCAGTGACAAAGGAAAGTAGGAGTCTTTGTCTAAACATGGGCTAAACTCTTGAATAGGCTTATAAGGGCCTCAAGGCCAATAGCCTAGTAACTTCCTATGACCCTATGACTTGCTAGAGGAGTTCCAGTAGTTATAGAAGAGGGGGAAAAACATAATGGAAGATTTTTGGTAGTAAGGGCTACTGGCAAGGCATGAGGATTATGCAGGCATGTATTTATATTCCACCTAAGACTAATATAATGGAGCTTACAAAACTGGGGAGAAATAACCAGCTTTCAAAAGGGAATAGTACTTGTAGGTGGGGAATGGAAACTGCTTTGCAACAATGAGGATGTAGCTATAGACCTAAAAGGGAAAATATAATAAAAAGGCATATTTCTGAAGACTTTCATGAACTATTTTGTATGGAAGAGAATTTGTATATTATTTCCCAAGGTACAATAAGTGGGCTCACCTAGAAATAAATTAAATGTCATAAGAATGTGTGCATTTAATTGAGAACTTTGACACACATCCAATAACTATTTTAGATCATGCACCAATAAATTACTATGATAAAATGCAGGGTAATAAAGTGAAGATGAGACATTGGTACTTCCCCTCCTACCTGTTAAAAGAAGAGGATTTTAAGGAATGGGTAGTAGAAATTTTGGAAAATTATTTGGGAGTTGTTAGGGAAGATAGAAAGTACTCCAGAAGTTATAGGAAGTGAGTAGGATAAAATAGAAGTGAAGTTTAAAAATAGGGTAGAAATAAAAGAAAAAGATATATAGTTAAGAAGTAATAATAATTATTTAGAGGAGCTGACAAAGGTTAAAGTATTTCAGAATAAGGGGAGTCTCACAGAAAAACAACAGGCAGAACTGCAGAGTGCTAAAGAGAAAATAAAGGAGTTGCTGGGTAATGTGCATGAGTTTAGAAAGGTTGCTGTTAAGCAAGTTTTTGAATAATAACTCAAGAGCCAAAAATGTTTTGCATACAAATCAGGCAAGGGAAAGCAGAAGGAGTTGTTGTCAAACTTAGGGAGCCTAATACAATAAAGTTACCAGAGATCCTGTAAAGATATTAGAGATATTTCAGAAATTTTATGAACGTTTGTGTAAAGTAGAAAAGTTGAGAAATCAAGAAAAAGCACAAATGTAAATATTTATTGAAGACTTAAATATGCTATCAGGCTCAACAATTAAAAATTGTGATAGGACGAGATGAGATAAAATGGTGTTGTATAACCAATCTGCAGGAATACATGGTATTCTAGTTGACGTTTGGAAGCTATGAGGGAAAAAGTGATAAAGATCTGGGAGGTTTTGTTTTACAATATTTTAAAAGAAGGGGCAGAACCAACATCCTGGAAAAATGCTGTGGTGACTGTAATTCATATAGATGGCAATGACCCATCAGAGTCAACTTCATATAGGTAGATTTCAATTTTAAATATTGATTATAAAGTGTTTATGTCTATAATGTCTAAAAGAGTATAGTAAATGTGTTGTCAGAAGTGATAAATATGGATCAATGTGGATTGTGGAGGGAGAGCAAACATTTAACAGTATTAATATTAGTAGATCTTGATGCAGAGTAAGCATTTAACACAGTAAGGGTGGGATAAATATGTACCCACACATGAATTGTTTCAACAATACCTGTGTGTGTGTGTGTGTGTGTGTGTGTGTGTGTGTGTGTGTGTGTGTGTGTGTGTATATATATATATATATATATATATATATATATATATATATATATATATATGGGGTCATGTTAAAATATGATAAAATTAAATATTTAGGAGTATGGGTTAAAAAGAGTTTTGTTATAGCAGCTAAGGATAAGTGGGAAGATAAAAAAATAATACATAAACTCAGAAACTGGAAGCTCTTGCTTATGTATACAGATAGCAAGATACAAGCAAAAAATGTTTTAGTCCCTTTAGTTTTATACATAGGTCAGGCATATTTTTATTAACCAGATGGGAAGTTGTGGACAATGATTAGTAAAGAAATTAAGGATTTTATCTGGGATGGAAAAGGGCAAGAGTCAAGTGGGACAAGTTGATCCTTAAAATAGAACAAGGAGGTTTAGGATTACCTGATTTAAAGGGATGTTTTAGAGCTACACAATTAAGGCTATTAAATAGGACACAAGCAGAAACCTGTGTTTTCACAAAAAGTGGAAGTGGATGACGATTAAGCAGGGGGTTAATTCAAGAAATAATGAAAGAGTGAAAATTCTGGATGCAGATCCTTAGGGGAAAACAATGATGGTCATACAGAATATTATTAAACAAGCAATTTATTGATGACCAAAAAAAAAGTTTTATAAAAAATTGGGAAACAAGGGAAAAGGAATTGAAATACCACAAAAAAAAGAGAAAGAGAAAGAAATAGACACATTTTGCAGAAACATCTATGGTGATCATGTGTAACATAACAAAGATTCTAAATGGATAGAATAAGTAATATAATAAATCATCATCATCATCATCTTCTTCTTTCGGCTGTTCCCGTTAGGGGTCGCCACAGTGGATCATCTGTTTCCATTTCTTCCTGTCTTCTGCATCTTGTTCTGTCACACCAACCACCTGCATGTCCTCTCTCACCACATCCATAAACCCTATCTTAGGCCTTCCTCTTTTCCTGTTACCTGGTAGCTTCATCCATAGCATCTTTTTCCCAATATACTCAGCATCCCTCCTCAGCACATGTCCAAACCAACGTAATCTTGCCTCTCTGGCTTTGTCTCCAAACCTTCCAACCTGGGCTGACCCTCTAATATACTTATTCCTAATCCTGTCCACCCTCGTCACACCCAGTGCAAATCTTAACATCTTTAACTCTGCCACATCCAGCTCCAACTCCTGCCTTTTTGTCAATGCCACTATCTCCAACCCATATAACATAACTGGTCTCACTACCCTCTTGTAGACCTTCCTTTCACTCTTACTGGTACTCGTCTGTCACAAATCACTCCTGACACTCTTCTCCACCCACTCCATCCTGCCTGTACTCTCTTTTTCACCTCTCTTCCACACTCACCATTACTCTGAACTATTGATCCCAAATATTTAAACTCATCCACCTTCACCACCTCTACTCCTTGCATCCTCACCATTCCTCTATCCTCCCTCTCATTCACACACATATATTCTGTGTTAGTCCTGCTGACCTTCATTCCTCTTCTCTCTAGAGCATATCTCCATCTCTCCAGGGTCTCCTCCACCTGTTCCCTACTCTCACTACAGATCACAATGTCATCTGCAAACATCATAGTCCATGGGGACTCCTGTCTGATCTCGTCTGTCAACCTGTCCATCACCATTATAAATAAGAAAGGGCTTAGAGCCGATCCTTGATGTAATCCCACCTCCACCTTAAATGCATCCATCACTCCCACCGCAGACCTCACCTCTGTCACACTACCCTCGTACATATCCTGTACCACTCTTACATACTTCTCTGATACTCCCAATTTCCTCATACAATACCACAACTCCTCTCTAGGCACCCTGTCATATACTTTCTCTAAGTCTACAAAAACACAATGCAACTCCTTCTGACCTTCTCTGCACTTCTCCATCAACACTCTCAGAGCAAACATTGCATCTGTAGTGCTCTTTCCTGGCATGAAACCATACTGCTGATCACTAATCATCACGTCCCTTCTTAACCTAGCTTCCACTTCTCTATCCCATAATTTCATGCTGTGACTGATCAATTTAATCCCACTGTAGTTACTACAGCTCTGCACATCACCCTTATTCTTAAAAATTGGTACCAAAACACTTTTTCTCCATTCCTCAGGCATCCTCTCACTTTCCAAGATGTCATTAAAGAATAAGAAGTTCAAATGTACAGAATTTGAAATGGGATGAAATAACAGCCAAAGAGATTGAAACAAAGTTAAGAAAAGCTCTTAACTGGAAAACTCCAGGCCCAGATACAGTACCCAACTTCTGGCTAAAAGTATTAACATCTTTACATGAAGATTTAGCCATGAGTAAGAACTATTTATATGTGCACCCCAAACAGAAACCAGTCTGGTCAACAACAGGAAAAACAATGCTCCTGCTTAAGAGTGAACCTGCAAGCTATCATAAAAACTATTGACCAATGACTTGCCTTCTGATGATGTATAAACTATGCACTGGAATTTATGCTGACAGAGTTTATATTCATTTAGGAAAAAACTCAATCATGGCATTAGAACAAAAGGGTAATAAAGGAAAGTGATATGGAACAAAATATCATTTGCTGTTAAAGTCATAATAGAGAACTACAAAAAGGGGAAGAATATAAGTATAACATGAATGGACTCCAAAAAAAGCATTTGACAGTATCCCACATTCATGGATAAAAGAGTGCTTAAAAATGTATAAGATTTGCAGTTAAGCCATGATAAAGGTCAAATTATTATTCCAGGGATAAAAATTCAAAGGAGGGATATTCCAAGGTGACTCTCTTTGTCTTGCCCTTAACCCATTAACCTGTCTATTTAACATATAAGGTCAATTTAGCTCTCAGAAAACAACAAAGTGTAAAGACTTCTCATCTTCTTTTTGTTGATTTAAAACTGTATAGATCACCAGATGAGAAACTGAAAGCACAAATGCAAGTGGTCAAAATTTTTTCAGATGATATACGAACTTACAGTTTTGGAGTGATTGACTGGCCCTAAAAGGTGTTCGATCAGTTGGACAGGAAAACAAGAAGGATGCTTCATGCTCATCAAATTATTTATAAAACTCGGTGTATACCAAGATTATACATTCTCCATTCTGAAGGAGGTATGGGCCTCCTTGAAACTGATAATATGTAGATATCTGCAATCGTGAGACTGCATACATATCTGCTGACCTCACAAGACCAAAACATATATAATAAGAAAATACCAGTAGGACAGCCACGGCAATAAAAAATCTCTTTTAATGCTGACATAAACCATAAAATCCAGAAAAAGAAGTGAATTCCGCTAAAGAATGTTCAGCAGAACAAAAACAGTGTAAATACTGGAAGAGCGTTGCACCACAAGTATTAGTATTTCATCTGAGTTTTCAAACTTACTAAACAACCAAAATGACGAAAAAGCAGCTTCAAAGCAACAGCTTCAGTAACAGGCTTTTGCCATATTAAATCCACAATATATGAAATATAGTACTTTGCTGTTGTAAAAGTCAAGTGGTGTTGTAATTCCACAGCTTTAAAACATGTAGATGTCATAAAAACAGAAAAAATGAACATAAAAGTGAAGAACCCCTCTGAAGTAAACAACGGACAAGCGCTTTCAGCTTTTTCAAGCTTTCTTCAGATCCAAATAGGTAAACTGGGTTCAGTGTTTAAAAGTTGGTATCATCCAATGAAACAACCTACAATGAATGACGAATGTTAACCAATCAAGTTAGTCCATTGGTACACACCTCCATACCATTCCGACGAACATGAAATTAAAACTCTTTATTTAAAACTCTTTGTTTAAAACATAACATGACAGTTTGACGTTTCTAAGACAGACTCAGACATATTTTCAGAAGGGATATTAGTAAAATCTTTTCAGTGAGTTCTAATTAAAAAATTAACTCTACATAAAAGCCAAGATTTGAGAGAAAAAAATGAAGATAAATAGAAATAGAAATGGTCATTTAGAACGCTTCTTTTTATTTCATTTCAACAATTTCTTTGGGACATCAGAGCCTAAGCCAATATACCTAAAGTTTCTGGCAATAAAAGCAAGACATTTGTAAGCATAACTCATTGCTCATCTATTTTTAAGAAAGGGTTTTAAGGGACCACAGTCATTAAGGCCAGGGGGGTTATCTGCTCTCAGCCGCATTATCCATTTGGCTTCCTCTCTCTCAGTCATATTGGTCAGGTCTCCTTCTCTGGAAGTAAAATGTATCTTTGAAATGACCATGAAAACAAAGCTATGTCCCTCATGCTCACGTAAATGAAGGAAAAGAGAATTTGTTTCCTTTCTGTTACGTATATCAGATTGATGTTTGATAATTCTTTCCTTTAGCTTCATATTAGTTTTTCCAACATAAAATGCTGTGCAGGAAGTGCAGGTAGCTATGTAAACAATATTGCTGGTTGGTCAATTAGCTAATCCATGAAAAACAAATGTCTGTTTAGTAACCGGAAGCTTAAATGTGTTGCTACAATTAATTACGTTGCAGACCTTGCAGAAGCCACATTTCTTTGTTCCTGATGAATTATTATGTACGTTGTTAGTGCATGTCCCATCATTTGAACATAAAATCATTTTAAGATTCTTTGTATTTCTGAAAAGGAAACTTGGGTTATCTCCAGCAATCTCTTTTAACTTTTTGTCCGAAGTTAGAATCGGCCAGAACTTTTTGATCATCTGGCATACATTATCATGGTCCATAGTGTAAGTCAAGTTGACCCTTAAGTTAGATGTTCTTTTAGGTATAGCTAGGGATGGTGTACTTTCACATTCTCTAACCTTAGAGGAATAAAAAGGTTTACCTTTTCTTTTACGTATGTCATTAATTCTGGTCTTATTTAGTTCTAAACTTCTCTTTCCATGGCCTCGTTGGCTGAAATTATTAATAAGCCTCTCTTCTTCCTGGAGTAAGGTTTCCTCTTCTGTACATAGCTTTGAAATCCTTGTAAATTGATTTTCAACAATGTTAGAGAAAATATGCCTGGGATGCATACCGGAAAAGTGGAGCATGTGGTTTCGCCACATATCTTTCCTATAGAGGCAAGTGTCTATTCCCTTTTCCGGATCAAGAAATAGTCTCACATCCAGAAAGTCAATTATCTCTCTAGATGTTTTTACATCAAATTTCAGGAAAGTAGTGGTCTGTGACAGGAAGTTAACAAAGCTTCTTAAATCTTCTTCTTTGCCCTTCCATACAATAAAGGTGTCATCCACAAACCGATTGTATAGAATTATCTGGTCATTCCAAATGTTATTAGCATCCTTGGACCAAGCTCTCTCCCAGTTGGCTAAAACCAAGTTTGCATAACTATTGGCACAGGGCGTGCCCATGGCAACCCCCCATCTCTGCCAGTAGTAGCTGTTGTCATAGGTAAACACATTGTACTCCAACACGATTTCCAAAAGATCACATATCAAGCGTGATTCTACCTTCTCTTCAGTTAGAAATTCTCTTACTGCTTCAATGCCATAATTATTTGGTATGGAAGTGAATAAACTATTCATGTCTAGGGTTACCAATAGCAGACTCTCAAGATCATCATGATATTCTAGAGCTATATACAGATGTTGTAAAAACTCAGCTGTATCTTTAATCACGTTAGCACTTGTTGATTGGGTGGAGGTGTAGAATCTCCGGAGCCACCTCCTACTTGTTGATCAATCACTGGCATCGCTGAAGTTATGATTTGTGATGCAGGAGTTTCCAAATTTTAAACTGCTTGGGTAACTGAGGAAACTATTGGAGTACTTTGTGTTTTATTCAATTCATTAAAATTATTGTTATCAGTCACTGATTCACCATTAAACCTCAGCCATACAAAAACATTGCCAACATGAAAATCATTATAATCCTGCTGAAGTTTTCTTTCTTTGGTTTGCTGCAGTCGGGATTCATATAAGAGTACATTAGAGCACATATTGTCTAATAAATTCATGAAGTGCTCACCTGAATACCGGGTTCGCAAATCAGAGAACATACGCCTCCGCCCAATCAACAAGTGCTAACGTTTGCACAAGCAGGAGCACAGCCCAAATCTTTGGCTCCTGTAAAACCTGGGAGTATTGAGCAATTGTTACCCCTACCAATTCAATAAAGAACCTTCAACTGTTCTGTCAGCTGGGGGAGACAGAAACGGAAGTTCTCAGGAGACCAGGGCCAAATGAACAGCCGGAGGACACGCAGATAGGTAGTCTTGTTTTCAACCTATCCAACTATAGTGTATTTACTAGTGAGATGTCCATATTGAATAGAGGTTTATCTTTTGTTCCAGCTACAGCAATGAAACTAACAGACACTTTGACTTATGCAAGACTTTTTGCTCAAAATCTTGCTTGTAAATTATTGTTTAATGACTCCAATGTTTCTGATAATGATGGCGATACTTCCACATTTCGCAGTTTAAGTACATTTTCTCCACCACTACCCGCCCACATTGAATTGTTTGTTAAAATGTGTGAAGATGCCCTGTATAAAGATACTGAAAGAGGGAGACTTAGTGCTTTTCATAATTTGACACACACAGAAAAAGAAGCCCTACAAGGCTTAATGAACAATGATTTGTTAGCCATTAGACTGGCTGACAAAGGTGGGATGGTTGTTTTTATGAACACTGTTGATTATGTTAGAGCTATGAATGAAATGTTGGATGATTGTGATGTGTACATTAAAGTGGATAGATCTTATGTTAGAACAGTTACTAATAGGGTGTATGATTATTTAGATGAATCCTATGACCGTGTTGATTTTCTTGATGTATCTGTCTATAAGAATCAGGATGGGAATGTTCATACCACATTATTTAGGAAATCTTGCTGGTGGAATGGGCTTTTGAGCCATGATAGTATGCATCCCCGCCAAATTTTCCCAACATTATTAAAAGTCAATATATGAGAGTTCAAAGGATATGTGAAGGGAGTGAGACCCTTAATTTGGAGAAGCATAAAATGAAAGGCATGTTTCTGGATAGAAGCTATAAGAAGAACATGATACAGAGAGTGGAAAGGAATATAACAACACATGTCAATAATGTGCAGTCTGAAGCTACAGTTATTTCCCCACCCAACAACAATGTTCAAACACGGAATAAGAAATATTTTCCTTTACCACAGACTATACTAGTAACAACAAAGTGGTAAAAGATATTATTTACAAATACTGGCCACTTTTGCTCACTGATGACTCTACTGCTAGAATTGTAGGTGAGACCCCACATTTTATATTTTGTAATAATGCTAACTTGAAACATCTCTTATTCAAGGATAAAAGGAACAAGCATTCTATAGAGAGCAAAAGATTAGGTACTTATGCATGTAGGAAGTGCAAATTTTGTAATGATTTATGTACACAACAAATATTCAACTGTCCCAACACTTTGTTTAAATTTGAACCCAGGTTCTATGCTGATTGTGATATTAGTAATCTGGTGTACTTGGCTATGTGTGATACATGCCCATGTTATTATGTGGGCAAAACCACTCAGAGGCTGAAAGAATGTATAAGTAAACATCTATATGAAATACGCAAAAAGAATGGATTGAATGCTTTGGCCAAGCATGTGATGATATTTCCTGAACATCGGTTCTTGTTTAGGGTCTTACAACTAGTGTACAATAATATCAGAGGGGGTGATACCAATAACTTCCTTGAACAACAAGAACTTTACTGGATACTGAGGTTAAAAGCACATAAATATCCAGGGATAAAGAACAGTATCTCTATTAAGTCTGTACTGAAAGGACACAGGCTGAGAAAAGCTTAAATTTGTGTTCTGTGTTTTTAAATGCTTAATTGATACGTAATTAGTTTTAATTGTTATGAGTTGTTGATTGGTTATACTATTGTATTTAAACTGAAGGCTTTTACTTGATTTTAGAGGATCTGATGAAGCGTACTTGATAAGTGAAAGAGCTTGTCCTGTTTTATGGTTTTTGTCAGCATTAAAAGAGATTTTTTTATTGCCGTGGCTGTCATACTGGTATTTTGTTATTATATATGTTTGTTTTCTAGTTGGGACATTTGGTTTTCATTGGTGATTTTGTTTCTAATATAAGACCAAAACATTGTGAAAGACTTTAAATATGAGGAAAATAAGTCTAAGATGACTTCCCTGCTTACTTTAGCAGAAGCATATTGTTGTCAAGTGGGAATGGAAATCAATCCAGAAGTACTAAAAATCAGGCAGCAACTGAATGTGCCAAAAAAGCAAAAGAAAGACTATAAGGTGAAGGATCAGATGAGAAGGCAAGAAATGTAGAAAATGCATAAATACAGATATAAGTATAGAAAACTCTTGGAACAATCTCATGTTGATCTGGATTGAACACAGGAATAGTTAAGGAGGCAAATTTAAACCAAAAGATGAAAGGTTAATATTGGTGGCTCAGGATAGTGGACTACATATACATTGGTGTACAATGTCCATTGAACATGTGGGAGAAACAGACAAATGTAGGTGTTGTAAAACAGAATTGGAAACAGTCGCACATCTTGTTGATGGTTGTGATATACTAATGGCAGAAGGACTGAATACTGAAAGGTATAATTATGTGGCAAGACTGTTGCACTGAGGATTGTGCATACATTTTAATATTGAAGTAGCTCAAAAACACTGGAAAACATGAGCCACAAGACATTATGGAAAATAAAGTTTATATCACATGGGATCACCCACTACCAACAGTTCAAAAAATAGATGTAAGAAAAACAGCTATAGTAGTCCATGAAAAGAAGAGAAAAGTAGCATTGGTCATTGAAATTGCTACACCCAGTGACTACAATGTCTTATGTACAGAGAGACACAAACTCATAAAATACTAGGATTTGGAGGTATAAATGAGGGCAGTGTGGAAGAAGGCTACCTAGACAAATCCAATAGTGGTAGGAGCAACAGGTCTTATAAAAAAAAAATATAATTGTGCTTAGATTTGTTACCAGTACATGTAACTCCATATAAATTGCAGAAGGAGTCATTACTGGGCACATTGTGGGTTCTGCGAAGAGCACTTCTGGCTAACATCCAAGACTGAAACAATCGGTCCATTACCATTCTGATAGTAGAAACCCAGAAGACTTGGAGAAATTATAAAAAGGGAAACATGTTATATTTATAAAGTAGTATGCAGAAAGTATACTAAGAACTAAGCCAACATGGGAATGGAGAAAAGTGGTTCTGTGATAGGGATGACTGCAAAAGAGGACTGGAATTTACTGGAGAAGCTGGCAAAGGAACTAAGGTATTAGGAAAAATAATTACAGAGCGAAAGATAATAGAATAGGAAGAAGCCAAGAAGACATTTGGACAGGAAGCAAATGAATGTAACTAAGGAAATATTTTTTTAAGCTGGGATACAGGATCTGAATTGCCTAGACATGGTATGGCCTTGTTAAGTTTAATTCTGATGGCTGCCAAAACGCAATTACTAGAAAATGTTTAAGAATTCTGAATAATCATATTTGAAGTAGTGGATATTGTAAGAGGGATACATGATCAGAGAGTGGATGGGATTTTTAGAAGAGGGTTGGAGTAAATTACATAGAAAAAATGGAAATTACGGAACAATACCTGCAGAAAAATGTTTTCAAGGGGGGATGAAGTTTAAGAGAAGGCATGAATTGAACAATTTATGTAATGTTAGTTTGATTAATTTGTATAGAACAATATCTGCAATGTTTAATGTCTGTAAATGTGAACTGATTTGATTGCTTTTATATAAATGTAAGCTTGCCTATGTCAAAAAATGTCACAGTGTGTGATGATATGGAATGTGGAGCATTACATATAAAGTAGCATTTGGTGTAAACTATATCAACAATTTTACTAAGGAAAACACAGGGAATGCTTTATATGCACAGATCTACTTTGATTAAGCGAAATTACACTTACCCAACTTTCAAATAAGTGAGACAACTTCAGTGAAAACTTAATTTACCAAACTAATGAATCACCGATATCTTGTACAGGGAAACTAACTACTTGGCCACCAGGGAAAACTTTGCCCTTTTCCCTAGTATAGTGCGATCTTGGAGTTAGTATATTTAGTTAGGTGGGTGTGGAGGGAAAACCCCCACTTGCATGGATTTAATTTGCATCATTTTTTTTTTTTATTGTGTCCTGGTAGCCAAGTGGTTAGTTTTCTTGTACAAAATATCTGTGATTCATTAGTTTGGTAGATTAAGTTTTCCCTAACGTCATCTCACTTATATGAAATTCAGATAAGTGTAATTTTGCTTAATCAGAGTAGACCCATATACACACATACATACATACATACATACAAATATTTCAAGCATGGCAAATAATACCCCTTTCGCCTGCCATTATACTGAAACAGTTGTTTCCAAAATATATGTCCATTCTGTTCTTAAAAATATCTAAACTAGTGCTTGCTTTAATGTAATCTGGTAGTCTATTCCATGCATCAGCTACTTTCTCAGTGAACCAATTAGTACACGTCTCATTTAGTTGTATGTATGTATTTTTATTATTTTTTTTAAATTGCACTGTAGAATATACAAACATTACTTAACGATTTAGTTCTACAAACATCATATCACTGGTTTAACTTGTTAATATTGCAGATCCCCATAGCTACTGCTATTGTCGGATAATTTCAATGGCTCATAAAATGGACTGAAACTGAACAGCAGCAGGAAGCTGGTTTACATTTTCTGCTTCAGTCTCATTTCTTATGACAGCAGGCATATTCATGAATAAAGATATAAAATAACTGTAAAACAATTACACTTTTTTATTCATGAATACAATATCTCCACCTCTTATTCAGTACAGCCAAGACAGAACTCTACAACCAGTTATGTACCTTGTTGTTTAAACTGTATTGATGATCTTACAAAAGAAAACACAGGGAATGCTTTATATATTTAAAAAGATGCAGTGTAGAAAATGCAAACAGTAGTTAATGATTCAATCCTCCAAACATGCTATTGCTGCTTTAACTTGTTAATAATTCACATCCCCAAAGCCTCTGATACAGTCAGATTATTTCAATTTCTTTCCAGATAGTTCCTTAATCACTCAAGAGGCCAGCTGCCTGGGGGAATGACAAGAGCTGATGACAATGTTGCCTTCTTGTGAAAACACACAAATAGAAGTTCTTGTGTTGCAGCTATTTACAAGCATAAAAGTCAAGAAAATATATATACTGAACTACACATTGAAGTTAGACATGCCTCTCACTGTCTATCTGCCTATCTGTTAATCTGTCTGTCTAACTTCTTATACTTGCTAACTGGGAACATTAACTGATTCAAATACCCTTATCAGCCATGCCCTGGGACATAAGGCAAAGACAAAAAACATTAATGGTTGAGTTGCAATCAAAAATGGGTTAAATATACTACTACAGACAATAGTAGTTCAAGCATGGTGGAATACAGATTTATAAGTGTTTAGAAAAATAAATAAAAAACTAGAATGTCTATGTACATAATATCTATAAATGTATTTAACTCAGTAACAACTAAATAATTAACTGACACCATGGTGGCATGTACTTTTCTGAAAGGTGGTCTCTCAATAATTGTCTAAATGGGTGGCACTATTTATTATTCCTATCTTAGTGTGGTAAGGAATTTCAGGAGATAGGCTAGATATTTCAAGAAGATCTCTCACACATGGAGAGGTAGACTGAACGTTTCATCAACATGGCAACTTCCTGGCTCTTGTTTTTTGACATGTGTGCTGTTGGCTGTATCTTACATTTGTTTGATAATGGTTAGCAAAAGCCAAAATAAAGTAACTTGAGTGCAAGAGACTTTAGAAGGAAGATGGTCCTGGCAGTAATAGGTAGCTGTATTATTTATTTATGTATTTATTTATATGAATTTGTTAACCATTTGGGTGGGCTGGTCTTTGGACCCTTTTCAACCAAACAATTCC
Organism: Protopterus annectens; assembly: GCF_019279795.1. Taxonomy (NCBI): domain Eukaryota; kingdom Metazoa; phylum Chordata; order Ceratodontiformes; family Protopteridae; genus Protopterus; species Protopterus annectens. The sequence goes on from NC_056748.1 coordinate 434,565,495, forward strand.
AGAATTCATAAAAATGTTATTATAAAAGCAATGCAAGGTTTGTAGCAATACATGTATTCCTAATACAAAAACAGAAACATGGCTCCTAAAGCCAACTACATAAGCAGTCCAGAGAATACAAGTGGACATTGCACTATGTGGTACAGTATTGTAAAGAAAACATTATTTGAGGTAAATAATAACAGGAGTTTATCATCAAATGAAGGAGAGAAGAAATAAGAGCATTAATGAGAGAGGAGTAGGGAGGGAGAATGAAATAAGAGAAGAAAGAGATAACATAGGGTTAAGAAAATGTAAGTGCAATGAGAAAGGATGGAATAGAATGCAGATCCCTGAATGATAGAACAAATGTATAGACGGATTCCATACACTAGATTGAAGGTTCACTACTTCGAAATAGTGTATGGAATGCACACTGAAGCAAAAGTGCACTTAATCGAAAGTACACTTACACGAAGTTCAGTACATCTAACGGGTGTTGTACTGAACTTCCGTGCAGTACTCACAGACCTTAGGGTTAGGGCACGGGTCATGGTAAGGGGATAGCCCTTAGGGCTATCCCCTTACTATGACCCGTGCCCTAACCCTAAGGTCCGTGACGACTGCAGCTCAGTGAAGGACATGGCAATGTCCTCCACTATGATGCGACAGTCACGAACCTTAGGGTTAGGGCATGGGTTAGGGTAAGGGGATAGCTTTACTTACTATCCCCTTACACTAACCCGTGCCCTAACCCTATGGTCCATGAGTATCGCACCATAGTGGAGGACACAGCTTGTTTTTTGATGTCCTCCACTGTGCTGCGGTACTTTCGGTGAAGTGCACTTTCGCGGAAGTTCACTTTTGTTAAAGTGAACTTTCGCGTAAGTGAGGCTTCCTATTACAAGTTTGAAGTTGTGAACTTTTGTTCTTGTAATAGGAATCCGTACAGACATATCTACTAAGAAGAAAGCCTAAGCCTTTGAACTAGTTAAGGCTTCACTAAATAAAATAATCAATCCTTCACAAAAGGATGTAGAGTGTGAAGGGACAATATAGATTTCCTAGCCTGTGCCAACATAGCAGGTGCATTTTTATGTTTATTTTAGATGATCTATCAGTTTTTCATAAAGTTTTCATAGTTTGTGATTTATCTGAAGTTTTAGTAACCAAATGGCAGTGGTGTTCACATTCAGCCATCAGTTAGATAATGTGATAGATCGTATTGACAACTGGTTGGAGCACAGATAGGAAGTAATGAATACTGGAGTGAAGGAATAGACAGGTTAGTAACAGGGAACATCTGGATGAATATTTTAATTGAATTATAACCTAGTTTACAGACTATTTGTTGTGGAATTGAAAACTGATGTTTGGTGTAGCAAACACTTCAAACTTCTGTGTTATTGTGTGTGATGATGTATTACCTTGTGGGTCAATGATTGTTATGTTAGGGTTAATTTTGAGACATTGTGGTGTTTTAAAAACTATAACTGTGAACTTAGAACAGTTATTTATGAAGTTATTGGTAGGAAGCCAGTTACACAGAAGAATAAACACTTTGAAGGCTAAACTGCAAGCTTCTGGATGATTTATTAGCTCTTAGCATTTGGATATCATCCATATAAAGAATGCAGTTATGTTCCAGCAATATCCTTGGTAAATTCTTTATGAATAGGAAGAAAATTAATAACACTAACATGGATCCTTGATGTACATTACAATATGATGTGAGAGTTCTTACCTGATACAACCTGAAATTTGTCTTATACAAGAAGTTGGTAAATTATTTGATGAAACCATCACTAAAACAACATGATGATAGTCTTCTGGAAAAATACTTAAAACAGCCAGGGAAAAACAGTCAGGGACAGAAGAAGACTGCAGAAGGCATTAAAACAATATCCGCTCTTTACTTCAGACAAAAAAATCAAACTAAATAAAGACAAGGTAAAGAGCAAAATCACAATGTCCTCTTCAGGCAGTAGGTATCAGTCATGTGCTACTTAACAGGAAAAAAGCAGCTAGAAATTTATAATAAACCCAATAACATTTTACTAAGAGTACGTAGCTAATACAACAGAAATCACAACCTTTGTTACACAGTTATGCTTTACGTATATGAAAATATGACTAAAAGAAAAATGTGTATCCGGTAAATGAACAAAAGCAACTGTTAGAACATTTTTAAAATACATACGTGCACTGATGTGGTACTAAAACAGAATGGCTATAAAAAGCTTGCATGTGCCCTTTTAAATTCTGCAAATAATGCTGCTCTTCTTATATAAATTCATTAAGTGAGTCATAAAGCTGACAGTTCCACTGCATAGAGATTTTGGGCCTGATATGACACAGGTGATGTGGGTTCTGTTAGTTGCGGAAGTCCTGCAGGAGTTCACTGGAGACTGATAGGAGTGAGTGGCTGATATCTGCCCATTAATCCTGGGGGAGGGGAGTTGGCAAAGTACTGCAGCAAGAGTTCCATATGGGATGTCAGAGGACTGCAGCTTTGGCATTAGGGGTATGCAGGTGCGAGGATGCCAAGAAGTATATGTACTCTAGCTGTATTTGGAGGAATACAGAAGCATGTACTTGCAAAAGGTCTAGCGTAGCAGATGTTGTGCCATACTCTCTGGTTAACAGAGAAGTATATTAGGAGCATTCAAAAATCACTAACAGTTAGTAGAGTATGGTTATTATCCCCAGCTCTGCTGTATGTCATAGTGTGCAGGAGGTTTAAGATGTTTGGATTTGGGTAACATTAGCCAAAGAATTATTTAAAAAAATCTGTTTAATATATAGCAGCCAGTTTAAAATTTGCATTTTACATTGTAACTACAGGTAGTATAATGCTAGATTACTTGATTTACATAATAATTTATTTTTGAAACTTGAAAGATAAAAATTAAATAACATTTATCTTTTTTATAGTTAATATCTCTTCTCTCTATATACATATATATGTGATACAGCAAGCATATTCCTTTGCATATGGCTTTATAATATTTATACGTGTTTGGATATTTCCTAGAACCAGCCACTTAGAAAGACCCATTGCTTTTAGAATGATGCCATGAAGAAAACCTTCTCTCATCTGTTTGACAGATCAACATCAGTGCATATTAAATAAGGATCACTTCAGGGTATTTGTAGGCCTCTCTGTACATTTTGGAAGGTTTTATTTTCATTTTAAATGGAAACAAATTAACAGGTAGTTGTCCATTTGAGCCCACTGGGCATGACACCTCTGAATGCATAATTAAATAAGCAGCAGCAGGGTGTATGTGATACTTGGGGTCTGGAGCAGCAGCGTCATCAGGCTCCTTGCTAATCCAGCCCTGATAAATTTCCACATGGTAGATTGTAAGTATTTCACTTGGTTTCATTTCTCAAAGACCTTTGCTGCTCTAATACCAAGACAGGAATGTGCCCCATTCCTAAGTCAAAGTATGATTAAAGTTCATGAAATTAGTATTCTTTCACTCTTTGATGTTAACCAAAAGTGCTGTTTGCAGCACCTGCAATGTGTCCAGAACTGACACCTTCTGCAAGTCATATGGATGTTTTGCTAACGTATATCTAAATATGACTGCAAATTATTTTTTATGAGATCCATTGCTCTTACTACTATTGGAACTATCTGGGTATGTTTCTTCAACATTGCCCTCATTTCTGCCTGCAAATCCTTGTATTTTATGACTTAGTGTCTCACTATATGTAAGGCAATCATTGGGTGTATCAGTTTCAATGATCAATGCTACTTTTGTCTTCTTTTCATGGACTACTACATCTGGTTTCCTCACATCTATTTTTGAGCTGTTGGCAATGGGTGATCCAGTGCGATATAAACTTCATCATTTTCTATAATGCTTTGTGGCCTTATGTTTCCAATCCTTCTCAGTAACTTCAATATTGTAATGTTTGCACAATCCCCAATGCAACAATCTTGCCACATTATTATGCCTTTCAGTATACAGACCTTCTGTTATTAGTGTATCACACTCAACAATAAGATGTGGGACTGTTTCCAATTCTGTTTCACAAAACCTACATTTGTCTGTTTCTCCCACATGTTTAATGGACTTGTAAACCAATATGTATGTAGTCCACTGCCCTGGGAAAGCAATATTAACCTTTCATCTTTTGGTTTAAATTCCCCCTCTCCTTAACCATTCCTGTGTTAGATCCTGATTGATATGAGGTTGTTCCAGGAGTTTTCTGTACTTGCAAATATATTTATGCATTTTCCATATTTCTTGCATTCTCATCTGATCCTTCACCTTATATTCTTTCTTTTGTTTTTTGGCATATTCAGTTGCTGCCTGATTTTTATCGACTTCTGATCTGATTTTCATTCCTGCTTGACACCTTTATGCTTCTGCTAAAATAATCGGGTCTATATAGCTGAATGAAGGTTTGTAACTTCGAATACCAATATGGGCTTCACCATATGGTTGAAGTTAGAAAACTTCGAATAGTGAAAAAAAAAAAAAAAAAAGGTCACCTAACATGTTAAAGACGTGGGGCAAGCCCCCTGCACCCCCACACTTCCCGCTCTTTAAATATACCAACTCCGAGATTGCACTACAGTGCAGTAAAGAGAAGTCTTCCCTTTACCGCATTATAGTGCGGTCTCGGAGTTGTTATATTTAAAGAGCAGGGGGTGTGGGGAGTGCAGGGGAGCTTGCTCCCTGCCTACAACCCTTAGTTTAGGGTTTAGTATTTTCTTTTTTTTTTTTCTTCAGTATTTGAAGTTTTCTAACTTCGACCATATGGTGTTGCCCATATGGTACTTGAAGTTAGAAAACTTCTTTCAAATAATATAGACCCAAACAATCAGGGAAGTCATTGTAGACCTGTTCTCTTCATGTTTTAAAACTGCCACTATGTTTGGATCTTGTGAGGTCAGCAGATATGTATGCAATCCTATGATTGCAGATCTATACATTTAATCAATTTTGAGGAGGCCCATACTTCCTTCAGAATGGGGAATATATATAATCTTGTTAAACACTGATTTTTATAAATCATTTGATAAGCATGCAGCATTTTTTTTTTTGTTTTCCTGTCGAACTGATCCAATACCTTTTGGGCCAGTCTGTCACCCTAAAACTGTAAGTTAGGACAGGAAGAGCAAATTGATTTATAGCTTGGACTTTGTTCCTAGATGTCAGGGCTGTTTTCATTATTACTTTTAGTCTTCTAAAATATGACTTACTAAGTTTTATTCACATTTTATTCATGTTTTATTGTTGATCCTTAATTAATTCCCAAATATTTATACACTCTGTCTTGCTCAATTCTTTTTATATCACATTTCTATTCCAGATTGATATTTTCTTGGTGCTGCAACTTTCCTGCTTTAAAGGTTGATTCTGCACATTTACTAAGACCAAATGACATTCTTATATCATCTGAGAAAGTTTTGACCACATTGTACTTTCAGTTCCTCGTCTGATGAACTATACAGTTTTAAATCATCTATAAAAAGAAGCTGAGAAGTCTTTTACACTTTGCTGTTGTCTAGATGCCAAATTGTAGCCATGACCTAATCTGTTAAGCAGCCAGCTTAATGGGTTAAGGGCAAGATGAAAGAGCAGGGGTGACAAAGAGTCACCCTAAAATATTCCCCTTTGAAATTTCATCCCTGGGATAATAATTTGTCCTTTATCATGGCTTAGCTGCAAAGTGGTTTGCCACTGTTTCATGGTCATTGCAATGTAATCAATCAATGTAAGGTGTATTGTATGCATTTGTAAGCACTCTTTTATTTATGAATGTGGGATATTGTCAAATGCTCTTTTGTAGTCTATCCATACCATACTTAGATTTTTCCTATTTTTACAATTCTCCATTATGACTTTATTTAACAACAAATGATCCTTTGCTCCATATTACTTTCTTTTGTTACACTTTTATTCTATTGCCATGTTTTCTTCTAAATGAACAATTCCACTGTATAGTCTATACATCATCGGAAGACAAGTTATTTGTCTATAGTTTTTAGTATATCTTGCCGGTTCATTCATAAGGAGGAGTATCATTTTTCCTATTGCTAACCAGGTTGGCGTCTGTTCAGTGTACGCATTTAAATAGTTCTTATTCATGGCTAATTCTTCATGTATAGATGTTAATACTTTTATCCAGACATTAGTTACTACATCTGGGCCTGGGATTTTCCAGTTTAGGAGCTCTTCTTAGTTTTGTTTCAATTTCTCTGGCCATTACTTCATCCCATTTTATATCCTGTACATTTTAACTTCTTATTCATTCTTTTACTTTTTCTATACATTTAGCATTGTTGTTATGTTCTGCAGGATCTTCATAGATACATTTTTGGACAAATATCTATTTTTATTTTCTATTTTTTTTTTTGGTGGGATTTCTATCCCTTTTGCCCTGTTTTCCAGTTCTCTGTAAAACTTTTTAGGATCCTCAATAAATTGCTTATTTTGCACATTTGCTTTATATTTATCTGCATATCTTCTACGTTTTTCGGCTTGTGCTAATATCTTTACTTTATAATTTGAATAGTCTATGATAGATCCTGGTCTGTTTTGATACTGCTCATTTCTTTAATCACATCTATCCTTCTGAGTAGTTTTGATCTGTTCCCTCTTCTGTACTTTTCTAACAGCAACACTTTTTATCTTAATTGTTTTATTGTTTTTTTTTCTATTCAGTGCTTCTATGTTGGCATTTAATTTATCCCCTTCCTTTCCCTTACTGTCCTGTGTTTTGTAGTAAGACTTCATTTGTTATTAATTTTGCTGCACAGTATTATATCTTAGTTACTTCTTTTATATCACATGAATTTCTGTGAACAATCTTTATTACTATGTTCACTTGTTTTATCAAACTTCTAACATTTTATGTCTTACTGACTTTCTGTAGTCTGTTTCTTTCATTGATCTTAATATGTTTATCCATCTCTATTAAATCAAGCAGCTCTTCCCTTCGATCATTTTTTTTTAAACTAAGGGCACATTCTTTCTTCTACATCTCCTATGGGCATTCTACAGAAAGTTCCAAACCAACTCTGTGTGCCATAGTCTCTTCACCTACATCTTGTGCCATCCATTGCTTATTCATATGGGAACTCACTGGCCTATCAGTCCACAACATTAACTGCCTCAGAGTTGCCAATTTCCCGTTCATTCCTTTACTGTGCAACTCTAACCAAAAATTTGTACCGGTTTCCTACAGAAGGATGCAAGGTATCTTCATATGGCAACTGGTCAGATATTTCCTGCTCCACTGATTTCTCCTTAACTTGGGGCTTCATTATTCTATCATGCTGTGATGTTATCAGAGTTAAATTTTCTACACTAAGGCTTTCACTTTGCAGTAATCCTTAACTTCAGTTTCTGTTTCTTTAACTTCTTCATTATTAATATTCTTTTCTACTTTCCCTCTTTGTCTTCTTCTTTTTTTTTTGTATTGTAAAATTTTCCATATACAGATCCCTTTGCCTATATTTCTCCTCAAATATCGTTGGTGCTGATTTTTTGTATTGATCAGTTTTGCTTTCTCCTTTACATAAATATTGCACCATATTAAATCCCTTGTTCTTTCCCATGTCCATATTTCTTCAGACATCTCCCACATCTCCTATTTCTCCTTAATTGAGGAAACCATTGTTCCATCTTGCTGTGGCATAACTTGTGTTAGACTTTCTACATGAAATCCCTGACTTTGCAGGTATTCCATAACTGCAGCTTCTATTTTTAGCTTCTACTTCACTAATCTTCTGTTCTATGTTACCCCTTTGTGATCTTTTTTTTTTGTAATGTGACATTTTCCATAACTGAGGGTCTTTGCCTGTATTTCTCTTCAAGTATCTTTGAAACTTCTTTTTTGTATTGATTAATTTGGCTTTCCCCTTTGCATAAATTTTGTACCATATCAGATCTCTGTTTTTTCCAATGTCCATATTTCTTTTTTATACCTTTCAAAAATCTCTAGATTTTGTTCTTTATATCTTTGTACTTCTTCAGTCACTTCTTTTCCAAACAGCCCAAGGCTTATAGGTCTACATAATGTTTTTAACATCTGTGTTGTATTAATGAGCATAAATTTGTATTTGAAGCTTTTGACATTTTTTCTTGTGCAAGTATTTTTCTTTCCTCTAATTTCCATGATATATACTATATAAAATACAGTCTATATATGAATGTTGTTTTGGTGATATTTTGTAAAAAAACAGGGTCCACCTCATGAAGGTACTCACAAAGACTTGAGGATGAATTCATTTCCAGCAATACTGCCCTCCTTTGCTTGTTGATTTTTTCATCTCTCCATTTGGACCCCTATATCATGAATAAACAAAGGTGCACATATTAACATTATGGTGGAGTAAGGAAGAGTTACTTCTAGAAATCATACCCTTATAAGCTGAGGAAGTTTATATAGGATGACATATGTGATGAGTGCAGAGTTAGTTACCAGTTGTCCCTTTCCGTATGCAGGACAATTTATATTTGGCAATTGCATCCTAAGGGAAAAAGTGAGAAATGGCAACTCTCCTGAGATTTTAGGACAACATATTCCTAGATTTTCAATGATACTTTCATAAATTAATTATTTTGAATCTGAAAACACCATAATATGATATAAATTAACAAACAATCCAATTTCTCCAAGAATGATATTGTATTTAGCAATAAAGTGAAGTCCAGTCCTTTGCTTATGGTTAGTTTCATTAAAAAGGTCCACATTGGACATCTATTCTAGTTGAGTAGAAATAAATCAGTAAAAATATACAACAATCAGAAATGTTACTTACTGCTCATATGAGAGGGAAAGGGTTGCAGTAGCAAGAAACAAAACAGAATGATTATGATAATGTCACAGTGGATCAAATGTTATACTTCCAAGAAGGCTGTGCACTGATTAACAGCTTAACTTTAGCACTTCCAGTGGGAAAACAGAAACTGAGAAACAACAGCCAATGATACTGTCAACCTGAGTAAAATTCAGTTACTGGCTAGTAAGTACACTGTCTGGATACCTGTAGAAAAGAAAATAAGAGAGCCTGAAAGAAAATTAACTAGAAAGATAAAGCGAAAACACTGATTGAGAAGAATCCTGTAGTTGTTCAACAAAAAGGAGTTACAGCTCCAGCTTTGGTGCAAGAAATGGTTTCCAATAATCCAGAGGAAAAACATAAGTGAAATGTGCTCAGAGCTGATTAAAATAAATCAAAATCAAGTCAAACACCAAAGGAGTATATCAACTCAGATAACAAAATGCTGGAAAAAAATGGAGAAAGTTTTAAACAGATATTCAGATGAGCTGATAAAACTGTAAAAATTAAAGATCAGAATGAAGAAAAGTCTGACTAACTATGAAACTGCTCAAGAAGAGATGTTTCAAAAAATGGCAGAATTAGAAGACAGCACATGTAGAAAATTTGAGACTTCATGCTGTGCCAGAGAAAGTAGAAGGAATACACTGTATTAATTTTATGAAGGCACAAATAAGCAACTGGACAGGTATTCTACAGCAGGAGATACTAATTGAAAAGACACACCATGTGTATACTGCAAATCTGGCCATGAGAAAGCAGCCAAGACCTTTATTTGTAAAGATGCAACCCTACTAGCAGAAAGTGTTGATCCTGACAAAAACTGTGCCAAAGGCCAAAGTATTAAAAGTTGGAGACAGTAGAGTGTAAAATTATTATCTACTGTACACTAGACAGAAGAGAAACAAATTTATTCCAGGAATCAGGGAATATCCAAAGGGAGATGTGACATTCAAGCTGCTGTCTTTAGAATATTTTTTCTAGTGGGTCAATGTCATTTTTGATGCAGAACAGGCTAAGGAGGAAATGCAAATGTTTGTTTAACAAAAAGTGAGCCTTCAAACAGAAGGGGGCTCTACATCGCATTCCTCTGATAATAAAGCACATGGAGAGACTTTGTCAATGAAACCTTTCCCACTGTTCCAAAAATAAAATGCTAGAGAGACAAAGAGAAGCACAAAAGATGACCAGAGGAATCTGGAGTACCTTGAAATTGAATCAGAATCTGGAGTTGGAAGATGGAGATGAAAAGGAAGAAGACCAGCAACACAGAAATTAGCAAATAAATGTGAGACTGTAAAGCATCAGTTGCATTTGTGAAATATAGCTATATAAGGATAAGTGGAAAGAGTTGTCTTTTGTTGACTTTGTTAAATGTGCGGGGAACTGGAAAGCATTTGCCTCATTTCATGTCATTAATGTTTGGGAGGACTCTGATGGGAGGGGAAGAAGAAGACAAAGAAGGAAAAAGATAATTCTAAGTAAAATAATTTCTGTTCTTACCAGTACTTGTATGAAACTTTTCAAAATATAAATTGCATATCTTATAGCAAAGTAGTTTAGTTGTCCTTGTATGTGATAAAGTTGCTAAGTAAATAGATGCCTTTTTTTTCTTCTTTTTCTTATCTTTTCTTCTTCTTTTTTTGGTATTAACAAATGTTGACATTACTGTGCAAAAAGAAAAGAAAAGCTAGACAAATGCATGTTTAAGTTAATAGGCTGTAATGTTAGGTTGTTGAGGTGGGGGTGGGGTGTAAACGTACACATATCATAATATATGTAGAGCTGATATGCTTTCTCTTACTTTTTCACAGGCCAATGTCTGGATTAAGACCCTTGGCTTAATCCAATAACAAATTTTAAGTGGAAACAAGTAAATATGAGAACACCAAATATAATGAAAAGATTTCCTTTAGCAATAAATGTTTTAACTTGCCTTTCTGGCTGCAGTAGAGGACTACATTTTTTTCTTTTTTTCTCTTATATTTTCATGGAGACAAGCTGATAATAGAAAAATAAAAGACAGAACACTGGTTTCTTCAAAGCCAAAAGATAAGCATTTTTGAAAGCATGCAGGTTGTTTTCACATCTGTGAGAGGGGAATAAAGATAAAAAAGAACAGCCACTCAGGCAATGACATTTGTCTTAGCATAGATAACCTCAATTTCAGGTTAATTAGGACCTGTGTTTTCAGTTGTCTAGTGGCATAAATGTTCCTATTGGGAGGGTAAAACTTCATTATTTGAAGATATACATAGTTATGTGTGTTTGTATTAAGTCAACAGGTTATGGGGTGTTCTGGTATTTTTTGTGTTTTTTTAATAAAACAAAAAGTTTTTTTAAATACCTTTATTGAATTATCACTTGTGACATAGGCACATTTACATTTATACAAAAGTGATCAAACTGTATTAAGAAACATTAACAAACATTATACTTCACATATATTACTATATATAATATAACCTAAGCAACATTACATAAATTATTCAATTCCTCCACTTTTTTAAAACAAATATCTTTATTAAACAATTGCTTATGACATACACAATCATACATTTATATATATGAAAACAAACCACACAGACACAATCCTTGTTGCAATCATTTTACATCACACATCATACTGATACTCCCCAGTTGCTAACATTATACATCACTTATAGTCTACCCAATCCTTTTCAGTTAAACGTTACAATAGCTTATTTAAGTCCTGCCTTCTTTTAAACCTCATTCCTCCTCTGAATGTATTGTTCCCACAATTCCCATATTTTTCCTATGTAGTTTGCTCCTACTCTTTGCTAAAGATCTCATTTCAGTTGTTTTATCTCTGCCACTATATTCCCTACTTCTAATATAGCTGGTTTAGATTTTGATTTTGATTTTCTAGTAATTGCTTTTTCAGAAGCGACCATAATTAGACACAGCAAGGCCTTACCATATCTAGGCAATTCCAATTCTGTATCATAGCTAAGAAAAATCATCTCCATTATCACACCAATCTGTCCACCAAGCATTTTTAACAGTGCATCCTGCAGGAATCCTTAAAGTCTGCCAACCTACCACACTCCCAAAAAATATGTTCCCAAGTACCTCTTTCTTCCCTGTCATGCCTCCAACATTTGCTGTCCATCTAAGGAAAAATTCTCTGGAGTCTACTTGGGGTGTAAAAATATCTATGTAAGCATTTCCAACCACAAATTCCAAATCTTCTAGATTTTGTAGCATATTTGGGAGACAAACATATATCCTCCCATTGTTTCTTTGTGAATTGCTTATTCAGTCTCTCTTCCCAGTCCTTTCTAATCTCCTCTGATTGATTCTTATCATGCAATATTTTATATACTCTACTAATCATTCCTTTTTAATGGCAGCTTCCATTCTAGACTCTACTAAAAACTCAACCAGTGCTGGTCTTTCATTTAAGACCCCCCCTTTTTCTTTCTCTTTGCCTATTTTCTGATATCAATTTTTGATAAGTCCAAATAAATTCTTGGCCTCTTCCCATTCTATTACCTTTCTTTCTCTAGTTATTTGCTCCCAATACCTTGGTTCCTTTGCCAGTTTTCTCCAATAAATTCCAGCCCCATCTTGCCTATTGTCTATATCCCTAATTGCAGTCATCCCTATCGACAGACTCTCCTTTCTCCATTTCTGTGTTGGCTTAATTCTTAGAACACTAGGTTCCAGTGTTGATGATAAGGAAAAATGTATAAAGGATTAACCTTGCAAACATTAATTGGTGCATGTATTCCAAAGCCTGGAAATAGGCATTTAAAAAATCTGACATATATAATAAGTGGGAATAATGACTTCTTACCATAATGGAGAATCTTTCTACATTATCTTGGAATGTGATTGGCCTTACAGCTATAGACAAAAAGAAAAGAATGCTTAATTTTATTAAGAAATGTAGAGTGCAAATAGCAATACTGCAGGAAACACATTTGGAAAGAAATGAGCATGTGAATTTGATAAAGAAAGGATTTCAGGATGGATATTCTGCAGAATATCAGGGACAAAGGAAAAGAGGAGTACTTATATTAATTGCTAGAGGTGATCCAGTAGTGATACAAGAGGAAAAAAAAAGATAATAATGGTAGATTTGTGATAGTAAGGGACTACTGGCAAGGGATGAGGATCACACTGGCATGTATTTATATTCCACCTAAAACTGCTATTGTGGAGCTTAAAAATTTGGGGAGAAATAATCAGCTTTATGCAAGGAATATTACTTAGAGGTGGGGACTGGAATTTTATTTGTACCAAGAATGATGTATCTGGGGAAACCTAACTCAGAGAGAATTTGCAAGTTATTCACAAAGGCACAATAACTGGGCTAGACTAGACAGAAATTATATTTCACTGCATTTATTGAGAACTTTGACACTCATCCAATAACTTTTTCAGATCATGCACCAATAATCAGTATGATAAAAATACAAGGTAATGAAGTAAAGATGAGACACTGGCAGTTCCCTACCTAATTGTTAAAAGAAATGAAGGAATGGGAGAATGGAGTTATTAGGGAAGATAGAAAGTACTCCAGAAATTATAGCTACTGATTGTTATAAATTGAAAGTTGAGTTTTAAAATAGGGTAGAAATAAAAGAAAACTAGATCTGATTAAGAAGTAATTAGAGTTATTTAGAGAGTTTGATGAAGGTTAAAGTATTACAAAAAAAGGTGAATCTCAAAGAACGAGAAGAGGTTCACTCGAAGTGTGCTAAAGAGAAAATAAAGGAGCGCCTGGATAATATGCACGAGTTTACAAAGATTGCTGTAAAACTTTTTTTTTATAATAACTTCAGAGCACAAAAATGTTTGGCACAACAACTTAGGCAACAGGCAGTATAAATGGTCATTGCCAAACTTAGTGAGTCTGTAACAATAAGAATAATCAGAGATCGTGTAGAGGTATTATAATTATTTCTGAAATTTTACGAAAATTTGTATAAAGCAAAGACATAGGGAAATCAAGAAAAAGCACAAATGTAAATATTTATGGAAGACTTAAATATGCCAAGGTTAGAGGTAGATAAGGCTCAATTGTTAACAGCTAAGATAGGAGGACATGACAGACATAAAAATGGTGATATACAACCAATCTGTAGGAAAGTCTCCAGAAATAGATGGTATTCTGGTGAAAATTGGAAGCAGGGGAGAAGAAATTGAGAAAGATCTGGAAGGTTTTGTTTAACATTATTTTAAAAAGAGGGTCAGTGTAAACTTCTTGGGGGAAAAACTGTGGAGGCTGTAATACCTAAAGATGTTAAAACCCATCTGATCCAGCTTTGTGCAGGCCCACTTCAATTTTAAACCATGATATAAAGTGTTTATGTATATAATAGCTAAAAGAATGGCAAAGGTGATGATAAAATTGATAGATATGGAACAATCTGATTTTGTGGAGGGCAGGCAAACATTTGACAACATTAATAGAACAATGATGATCCAGAAGGAAGCAAAATATAAAAAAAGTGCTGCTTTTATTGGCGTTTTTTATGCAGAGAAAGCATTTGAAAAAGTAGTCTGGGATTTTATGAATAAGGCAGTTGAAGGCATTTGCATTTCCTGATACAATAATAAGCTTAATTGGAAGGATATATGAGCAACCAGAGGCAAGACTCTAAGAGGGAGGGATCCGATCTGATAAGTTTTGTCTAAACAGAGAAATCAGACAGGGGTGTCCTCTTTCCCCTTTGTTATTTGTATTATATTTAGAACCATTGGCTAAGAAGATAAGGGACTTAGATGGCTTTATTTGCAGATGATATTAATTTGCAGCTGATGAAATCAGAAAAGGACATCTCAGTGGTATGGAACATTCTGAGACAGTTCTGTTTTATGGGGGTATAAAATTAATGAAGATAAAACAAAGCATATATCTATAAACTGTGTACTCACACATGAATTGGTTCAGCAATACTCACATTTATGGGTGACATGATAAAATTAAGTATTTAGGAGTATACATTAAAAAGGATTCTGTTATGGCAGCAAATGGTATGTTGGGAGAGAGTAATCAAAAGATAATACAAAAACTGAAAAACTGGAAGCTCTTGACTATGGATATGGATAGCAAGGTATAAGCAGTAAAAACATTTTAGTCCCTCTAGTTTTATACACAGATCAGGTGTATTTTTATCAACCGGAGTAGAAGTTGTGGATAGTAATTAACAAAGAGTTGAAGGATTTTATTTGGGAGGGGAAGAGGGCAAGAGTTAGGTGGGAAAAGTCGATCCTTCCAATAGAACAAGGAGGTTTAGGATTACCTGATTTGAAGGGATATTTTAAAGCTACACAGTTAAGGCACTTATACATAACACAAGCAGAAAGCTACAATTCAAAGTGGAAAGGGATGATGATGAAGACGAGGGTGTAATTCAAGAAATAAGGAAAGAATGGGATTTTGGACACACATCCTTGAAGAGAATAACAACAGTCATACAGAATATTATATTCATAAAGAAGCAGAAAGTATTGTAAGAACTCAGCCAACATAGGAATGGAGAAAGGGGATTCTACTGATAGAGATGACTGCAATTAGGGGTACAGAGTACAGGCAGAAGTGGGCTGGAATTCACTGCAAGAAGCTGGAACCAAGATACTGGGAACAAATAATTAGCAAAAGAAAGGTAATAAAATGGGAAGAATCCAAAACATTTTGATTTAAGGTACTGACTGCCTTCCCTGTCAGGGATTGATTTCAGAGTACAGCCAAAGAAAAAGGGTTAGGGTAGTCCTAATGGAATGACATGCACTCTAAGATTTTAACTGAATCTAGAATAGAAACTGTAGCTAAAAAGGAATAATTAATAGGGTATATAAAACATTGCACAGTAACTATGGGAATCAATCAGAAGAGATCAGAAATGATTGTGAAGAGAGATTAGATATGCAGTTAAAAAATTAACAATGAGGGGACATACATATGTCTCCAAATATGCAACAAAATCTAGAAGATTTAGGATTATTGCCTGGAAGAGTTTTCATAGCTACCTCTATACCAAAAGCAGACTCCAATCATTTGGCAGACTTTAAAATGTTCATACAGATTACTCTGTCAGGAATACTAGGAGAGCAAATGAGTGTAACTAAGGAAATGATTTTTTGAACTGGGATACATTATCTGAATTTTCTAGACATAGAAAGGCTTTGTTAAGTTTAATTCTGGTGGATGCCAAAAGGCAATTACTAGGAAATAGAAATCAAAATCTAAACCCACTATACTTGAAGAAGTGAATATTGTAATAGAAATAAAAGAATAGGAAGTTGGAACTTTATAAAAGGGTAGGGGTAAATTACAGACAAAAAATAGAAATTGTGGGAACAAATCATGCAGAAAAATGTTTTAGAGGGGAATAGATTTAGGAGAAGGCAGGAACATGTAATGTTGGTTAGATTATACAATATATAACAATATATGTGCTGTATAATGTTTGTAAATATGAACTTGTTAATATGGTTTGATTACTTTTATAGAAATGCAAGTTTGCCTATGTTACAAGTGATAATTCAATAAAGTTATTTAAAATGTGTTGTACTGTTATACTTAAGTAAAAATAAAGTTGGGGTATTAATTTCATTCTTTCTTTAATAATTAGTTTGTTCTTTTTTAGTAACAGGTTCAGCCAAGCCAATAAGCAATGTAAACTGAAAAACAATAATTGCAATCAGTTGGATACATATTTCATATTACCATGAGAAAAAGATGTTGTCAATGGATAAATAGTTTTACATACATAGCAGAAGATCATACAATAAAACTGGAATGAGATGCAACTAATTAAAATAGCATGTATTTCTTATTAGTTAAGATATTTACAGCATTTCCAATCAGAAGTGAAAAGGGGTCAAATGAGAATAGATATGGCTGTGAAGGGGATTGAATTGGGGAATACCCAATAGAATATACAAATACTGAAGGAGAACTAACAACGGTAGGCATTATATCTGGAATGAGCAGTTTCTATGAACTGAGGTAGAGAAAGCTTTGGAGGGGGTACATATTTTTCAGGTGACCACCATGTGGTGAAAGCATTTACAGGCTGTTTCTTTGAGTAACTATTTTTGAGGCATGTTTTGAATTTATGGAAGAAGGATATTTGTTTAGAAATCATAAGGAAGTGACTGCCATGTTTGTATTGCTAAGACTGAAAAGGAGTGGTTTGTGCAGTTCAGTCTGCTCATGTGTATGAAGTGGAGGGAAGGAAGACGATATTAGGTTGTAGGATGAAGACAATTTTGTGAGATAAGTATAGAAGAATGGGAATGATTCCAGCTTAAGTAGCTTACAGGTTAGAGAGTTTATGAACTGTTGGGTTCTTTCTCAAGGCAGTAGCTATTATTGGAAGGCCTTATTTAGAGCAAGGGGCATACCTTTGCCAATTGCTACTCTACCTTCTGGGAACAGAAAGTGAGAGGCTTTTTCTCCCAGAATAGCTGAAAGTTAACCTTGTATTTTATTATTTCCACATGGTGATGGAAATTAAGTTGCTGATCTAGCAAGATTCCCAAGTATCTAAAATGTTTAATTGTTTCAAACTGAATCTGATTACAGCAAAGAATACTGCAGTCCTCTGGAACTGAGGAAATTTTGAGGAATAACAGATTTATTTTTTTCTCACTGCTTAAAGTTATTTTTAATTAAGCAACCATTAGGTTGAGTGATGGAAGTTGCCTTCCAGCTTCTTTTTGAAAGTCTTTTAAGGGAGACTCAACCTGCAGATCACCATATCATCAGCACAAAGGATTATAGGAATTTGTGTTAAGTCAGTACAGATATAATTAAAAATTATAGAGGAGAAAAAGTGGTGAGAGGACAAGTCTTCGAGGCACACCTTTAAAATAATAGGCAAAGAGTAATTTAGAGTTTCCTGTTTGAGTAGTAAAATGCCTGTTTGGCTTTCAGGAAGTTTATACATCAAGGAACAGTTTGCAGCTTGCATACAAGAAGTGGAGTTAAGGAGAATACCATACCATATCAAAGGCTTTGGTCAGATCCACCTGTGAGGCAGCTTCTATCAATGTTTGCAGAATATCATTGATTAAAGTGCATAAAGCATTAATTGTGCTTCTTCCTAATCAGAAGTCATGCTTAGAGGGAGAGAGAGTAATCTATGATTGTGCAAATATTGCAGAGTTGCGAGTAGATTATCTTTTTTTATATCTTAGCAAGGAAATGAAAGATGGAGAATGGACAGAAGTCTGCTGTATAGGCTGGTTTTGAGATTTTAGGGATTGATTTGACTATATCTTGCTTCCAGCAACTGGCAGGATATTTTGCAGCAAACATGAGTCATAAAGGACTTTTAAGGATGCAGAAAATGCTGTTTGCATAAAGAAATACATCTGGAGTGTAAAACATTGGCCTATGATGGATTATCTTGTAGAATTTGGTTAACAAATTTCTCAGTATCTTTTTTTATAGCTTTCAAGTAAAATTGAGGTGTTAAGACTAAAGGCTATGGATATTTTGTTTGAGGGTGATATGGACAGTGTGGATGGAGTGAAAATTCACTGAAGATACCAGTGGTGAAGAAACTACATAAACAGGAGGGGATTATGTTATAGAGAAGTGAGTAGTTATGAGGGATACAACATGTTATTTGATTAATTACTTTTCAGTATTGTTCTTGATTTATTTAAGAGAAATGTCTGTGTAGATTGAAGATGAGTAGCTTTATGTTGTCTGGTGTTTTTTTTTTTTTTGGACAGCATTTCATGAAAGTATGAAATTATGCTTGTTTCCTGCAGAATGGATTATTTTCCATAGTTTCCATGCATCATCTCTTTTTGCCAGGCTTTCAATTCTTTGGTTACCCAATGGATCTGAATAGCTTTCATAAGGTGGATAACTTTTGGAGAGTATTTATTTTGTTGGTAAAGTAGCACATTTTTAAAAGCATTGTTTGCAACATTAGGATCTGTTATATTGGACACGAGTGACCAATTGATTTTAGCAAGATCATTGAAAAAGGTTTAATGTTCTTACAGATTTTCAGATGGAATGTAATTAATTTAGGAAGGTTTTTAGGAGTGCATAGGAAGAAAAAGATAATACAGTGATCAGTATGGAAAATGGCAGATGAGAGAAGAGATGTGATTGTGATTATCATTAGGTCACGTGGCTAGTGACTTACTTAAAATTGGGTCTTGTGGGTACTTGTACAAGTCATGTGAGGTCATGGTTGGTTAAGTAATCTTTAATGGTTCCCTATCAGAAGAGCGAGCGCTGAAAATATCGAACACTCTTCTGTCGAACTGTAAAGTTCAAAAGCTGAGAATGTCGAAGTCATGGAACAGCGATTGTTTTCCCAGGGAAAAAAATTGCTGGGCCATTCTTAGGACTTTGCTGTTTTCTCCACTATGGTGCAATCTTGGAGTTGGTATATTTAAGTTGGGGGGTGTGGGGGGCAAAGCCCCCCACTTTATTTTGTTTGTGTTTTTTTTTTTGGGATCAAAGAATTTTTTTTCCTGGGAAAAAAATTGCTGATCTGTGACTTCAACATTTTTGGCTTTCAAACTTTATAGTTCAACAGAATACCGTTCACTATTTTTAGCATTTGCTGTTCTGATATAGATGCTCTTTAATTGTTTTTAGTAGGCTAAATGCTGTGAGATGGTTTAGAATGCTTTAGAATTTCATTTAGTAGAAGACTGAACTTATCATAGTTGCTGGGTAGGTAGGCTAGAAAAATATTTGTTGTAAAATAATTGTTGAGAAGGATATTGATAACCAAACAGTTGGGGTCATGGCCACTGAGGGATACGCTTAATGCTGAAAATTATACATTTATAATTTGTTTGTATTAGAAAAAGAGTACTACCTTCTGGTCTTTCTCCTGTGTGTGTATGGCAAAGGTACAAATGTACCAAGAGAAGTAATGACTTTGGTTAGCAGCATCCTGTTTAACCTAAGAGTTATCATGACAACAACATCTTGGTTGTGTGCCTTGAAAAATAATGAAGCTATTCCAGATTATTTTGTATACTCCTAGTATTAAGGAGAGTAAGTTTTAAGGGAACATTTGTATCTTGGGAGTTATGATGAAGTGTGACACAAGTTGCACATATTGAGCCTGGCTTTATTTATTATCGATAACTACAAATTAGAGGGCTATTTACAAGGGAAGAGAGATGTATGTGGTGTGATTTTTCAGAATTGTTTATGAATTACTCTACAATGTATCAGTGGCCAGGACTCATTACAGAAGTGTTATAAAATATTTTGTCATGGAGAGGCCTAGCCACTGATGACACAATCCATAGTATAAGTACATATATATGTAATTGTTTTTCCCTCACTTTAGCATCAGTGTGTTTTGTTCTGTAGTGTTGAATCTGCTGAACGGGTACCCCCACTCCCATCCACACCCACAAGCATTATACTGGCGAAGCTAAATTAACACTTTAGCATATTTTACTCTAGCAGTGTATGCTGTGACTCATGCCAAGTGTTTAGAGTTCAAAGACCTTTTCTTATCATCCATAAACATTCTACTTCACTGAATTATTTTTGGTTTTAAACCATCTGTGGGGGAAGTAGCTGCATTCTGTTGAAGTACCTGATTGGCCCTCCTCTCACCTCAATTATTTCTCCAGCTAATATAGCCTCATTTCACGCAAACATCACTCCAATACTGCCTTTTGCAGGTAACTTAGATGTATTTTAACAGCAATCTATCAGTTTGTGTTGTTATCTTTAAAATTATTAGGACTTGTCTTACTTTCTGGCTTGCTGTTTTTTTACAGATTGTTTTCCTGGTATTTACTCCACTGTGAGCTGACCTGTTCCATTCAGCCCTTACTACACTCGGGCATCACTCTGCTCCCCTATTCTACCCCCAGTTCCCACCCATCCCTACTACATCTACACTTATACATCACTTACTCCACCTCCTCTACACATCCTCCTAGCCTGTACCTAACTGAACTATCCATACACAAACTGGTCTCATTATACCATCTCCGCCACTTCTGTTCTAAATTCCTTTTCATATCTCACTCTGCTTCCTCCCCATCAAAATCTATCTATTCTCCACACTATTATTGCTATGCATTAGCTCACCTCACCATACTGCAAATTTTTACTACGCTGACCATGCTGTTCCCCTGCTGTATTACCTTATTCATTCTCCTCCTCTCATTTCTAACATCCCCACCAGTAGTAATAATAAATAAGCATACCTCTACCATTACTTCATCCTCACCTATCAACCATTTTCTCACTAGTTACTCCAAAATCTCTTCAAGCTTAGTTCCCGTAAGTCCACTCCACTGCTGTAACCCCAAAATACTAAACATTCAGTCCCACAGTCAAGGTAATACTTCTACCCATCTCTGCTAAAATGCCATAATAAACATCTTTTTTCACCATACATCAGTGTGGTGAAATCCACCCCAACCCAGCTCCCAACCAAACTCCAATCCAAATAATACATCCTAAACGTTTAAAAATAGTCACAATAAACATTAGAAGCATATGCAACAAAATCACAGATTTTCATGCCTGAATGATCCAACACAACCCAGACATCCTAGATCCAACAGAAACATGGCTAAAGCCTGAAATAAAAGATGATGAAATACGGCCCCTGGTTATAATATTATCAGTCTCAATAAATCATAAAAAAGCAGGTGGAATAGCTATAATCTTGTCAAATATGGTCACAGTAACTCCCTATACAGGCACAATCTCTAATTTTGAAAAGCAGAAATCCTAATCTCATTGCTAAAACGTAATATAGCCAAGAGCATATGCATTGCTGTGATATATATCCCCCAGGACAACACTTTCCAGTACTTGAAAACATACTTTCCTGAATAGCAGATACAATCACAAATGAAATTATCCTGATGGGTGATATAAACATTAGCTGTCAGTCTTTATCCACAAATTCAGCAATCAATAGTGTGATGATATAAGGTAGTGCCACCTGTGCCAGGTAGAGTAGGGCAGTGGATATGTAACATATGCCAGCATAGCTAGCTGGAGTTTTGTTAAGAATTTTATGTCATTTGACTATCACACTGATTTGTACAGATGCTTGTGTTAAAATGTATTTGCAAAGTTACTTGTGTTAAAAATGCATCAACAGTGGGTCTTGCTGGACAGAAAGAGATATACATGTATGTTAGACCTTATTATTATAACTACAAAATATATAAAAAGCGACACCAACATGGCTAAGGTTCCAAAAAAGAATCAGACTCCAATGATAATAAAAAAGTTTTAACAAACAAGTGAATGCTTTCATATGCGAGACGCTTCTTCAGACTAAATACATTCAATAAAAGTCGGTTACATTTAAATATCATTCATTAACAAAGTAAACAATCAATAGAAGCCCCATTCGCAAAATCATGATACGTGACTTCATAAGAAGCAATCAAAAAACAACAGTGAGCCACACCTCCAGAACTACATCAGAACTAGAGGTATATATTGAATAAATATGTCAGCATAAATACATAAAAGACTATATATTAATCAACTAAAAATAAAAATCATTATCTAACAAATATGCAATATTTCTCATGGATGCTCCAAAGATATATATTCATCCCAAATAGGTTCATAGGTTCATACTAGGCTATCTGCCCAAGGGCATTTATAAGCCTAGCCAGAGTTGTGGCTTTTTTCCCCCCTTTTTTCTGGAAGGAAACTATATTATTTTTTTTTGCCTGTGTCAAGCAGTGAGTGACACACTGGGTAATCTGGGGTATATTTCTCCCATCCATTCCCATTGATTTCTCTTGAACTCTTGAGGGTGCCTGGGTGCTCTACCTCACATGTTAGGGATTTTTTCCACAGTCTTCAGGTGATGAATCTCTCCTCCAATGAATCCCTCATCCTACACATCCGTGTCCAGTCTCCACGCCAGGTTTAAGTCTCTTTGCTTGTAGTTTGATTTTTCTAGATTTTTTTCAGTGTGAACATGACATCATATGACTGCTGACCTTGTATTTCAGGCACAGGTCACCTCTGAGCTCTGGATGGCGACTGAGCGACTGAATATATAAGAGGCAGCAGCATGTCGAGGGCAGCATATATTTTTTTTGTTTTATCGTTTATCCTTTGAACTTTTGGGGGTTGGCAGCTGGGCTGCAGGTGCAGATACATTCATTCGATGGGGCATTGTAATTCAATCATTGGATGATGATGAGTGATGGGATGAGAAGGCAGATGATGATGATTGATCTAGATGATCAGGGGTGCTTCATGATCAGGTGGGCAATGTAGTTGTAGCGTGAGGTTCAAGCGAAAAAGGTGTCAAAATCAACGTCCCCCTCATGGAACCCCTTTTGAACTTATTCATAAAATCACAACACGTGACTTCAAGTGAGACAATCACAAAATAGCATTAAGGCCACTACTCAAAGACTAGATCAAGGTTTGGAATATATAAAAATAGATACTTTCACATAAGAATACATAAAAATCTGTATGTTAATTAGATAAGACTAAAAATATTACCTAGCAAGCCTATGAGATTTTAAAAAAAGGCTTCAAGGGTACGTGCTCATTCAAATCAGAAACTCTATCTGCTCACAACAGAACAATCCAACGTGTCTCTAGAGTTTTGGTCATATTCCCCAAATCACCCAAGTGTCTCATACAAAACAATTTATCAGTAAATAAAAATGTAAATAATGAGTTTGGCCCTCCTTAACAACATGTTTCCAAGAACACTGCATAGATTGCCTTTCTGCATATGATAAACATGCTCTCTCATCCTGCATTTCAAGGATCTATTAGTTTTTCCAACATAAAAAACATTTACATAGGACACAGTATGCAAGGTAAACAAAGTCCCTTGTGTCACAATCAGCCCTAAGGTTAAAGGAATAAACAAGTCCCGTATCTGTATGTGTAAAAACATTAGTACTATCAACTAAATTACAATAACTACAACTTCCACATGGAAAAGTACCCATAGGTTCCTCATCCATAGTAGAACCACCAGCTCCAGAAGGATAACACAACATTATTTTAAATGAATGTTTATTCCAAAACCGAAAAGAAGGTTTAGCACCAATGAAATTCTTTACCTTGTCATTGGTTAAAAGCACTGACCAATGTTTCTTAAAAATCCATGTAATGAGTTTAGGATTACTGCTATAATGTAAAGAGACCAACACTTTAGTTTTATCAAAGGGTGGTTTATCTAACAATACATGCCCAGATGAAAAATAAGGTTTAGATCTTGTTTGTCACATAGCTAATCCAGAACTCAGACAATCTTCAACCTCATTCAGCTGGTAATCCCTCCCTAACAAATCATGCTTTAATATACCCAAGTCACTAGAGAGCTGTTCTTCTCTCACATCCAACCTAGAGCACACATACCCTGACCTTTAACAATATTATGAAAAATGTCCTCAGGGTGCATGCTTATTCTGTGTAGCAAAGAGCATTTATAACAATCTTTCCTATAAAAGCTAGTCATAAAAATTAGATCACGTTCCTTCTGCACCCTACTATCCAAGAACTCAATAGTAGAATAAGAATATTTGATAGAAAATCTAAGAAAACTCATAGTGCTATGCAAAAACATAATAAAAACATAATAAAGCAATCCAACTCTATTATAGTACCCTTCCACAAAAGAAAAACTGTCAACAAAACGACTATAAAATAAGGCAGAACCCCCATTTTTAGTTATTGGTAAATTGTTTTGTATGGGACAATTAGGTGATTTGGGGAATAAGACCAAAACTCTAGAGACATGTTGGATTGTTCTGCTGCGAACAGATAGAGGGTCTGGTTTGAATGAGCATGTACCCTTAAAGCCTTTTTTAAAATCTCATAGGCTTGCTAGGTAATGTTTTTAGTCTTATCTAATTAACATACAGACTTTTTATGTATTCTTATGTGAATGTATCTATTTTTATGGATCCATATTACCTTATCGAACGATGAAAATAGCGAACACTCTTTCATCAAACCGAAAAGGCCAAAACTCCTAAACAGCGAAGACACAGACCATCGATTTTTTTCCCTGGGAAAAAATCAGTGGGCCATCTTCAGAACTTTGCCATTTTGGGGTGATCACGGAGTTGGTATATTTAAGTAGGGGGTGTGAGGGCACAGCCCCCCACATTGGGGGGGATGTGGGAGGGAATCCGCCACTTCATTTTCGGTTTGAATTTTTTTTTCTTTTTGCGGAGCAGCAATTTTTTTACCTGGGGAAGAAAACGCTGTTCTGTGTCTTTGCTCTTTAGTGGTTTTGACCTTTTCGGTTCGATGAAAGAGCATTTGCTCTTTTCATCGTTCGATAAGGTAATGCAGACCCTATTTTTATATATTCTTAACCTTGATCTAGTCTTGAGTAATGGCGTTAATGCTATTTTGTGACTGGCTCACTTGAAGTCATGTGTTGTGATTTTATGAATGAGTTTGTTTGGGATGAGTATATATCTTTGGAGCATCCATGAGAAATATCACATGTTTGTTAGGTAATGATTTTAGTTGATTAATATATAGTCTTTTATGTATTTCTTCTTCTTCTTCTTTGGGCTTTTCCCAGTTAGGGGTCACCACAGTGGATCACCTGTCCGCTGATGATTGGCAGTGGAGTTTTACAGTGTTGAATTGCCAGCCCGGCACCCAACCTTCCACAGAAGGCACACACATGCACGCACTCATGCCTAGGGCCAATTTAGAGAGTCCAATCCACCTACAGCATGTCTTTGGGATGTGGGAGGAAACCGGAGCACCTGGAGGAAACCCACGCGACCACAGGGAGGACATGCAGACTCTTCACAGAAGGCACCCCAGCCAAGAATCAAACCTGAGAACCTCTTGCTGTGAGGCGGTAATGCTAACTGCTGCACCACCGTGGCCACCCAGTCTTTTATGTATTTATGCTGACATATTTATTCAATATATACCTCTAGTTCTGATGTAGTTCTGGAGGTGTGGCTCAATGTTGTTTTTTGATTGGTTCTTATGAAGTCAAGTATCATGATTTTGTGAATGGGGTTTCTATTGATTGGTTATGTTGTTAATGAATGATATTTAAATGTAACTGATTTTTATTGAATGTATTTAGTCTGAATAAGTATCTAGTACACAAATGACTCACTTGTTTATTAAAGCTTTATTATCGTTAGAGTCCGATTCTTTTTTGGAACCTTAGCTGTGTTGGTGTTGCTTTTTATATATTTTGTACTTATTCATTTTCAGACACCATTTACCTTGCAGAGGTTTCATACCTTTTGTTTGACTTAACTGATTAAATTTGTTTTAACAGAGAATTTTCGAAGGGAAGAGGTTAATCTCAGTCCAGCTAATTCTGAAAAATAGGTTGAAAATGAGTTGGTTTAGGCTATAAAGATCTTACAAGTCTGACTGCAGCCAGAGACAAAAATGTCTGGGAATACCAGAACCAGGAATCTCACTGTATTATCCCTAGGGGGTGAACTAATGGCTCCCCTCGAGAAGGGTGGACATTTTTAAAATTGTTTTATAGCTTTTAGATGCTGCAACAAATCTTAGCAAAGCTCTGGGTGTGTATTGTACTAGAGTCAGGTGACCATATGTGATGTCATTCTATAACCAGTACTAAAATAATTCTTTAGATATTAGTGAGATATGACAGAACTCTCGCAGAAGCATTTTGTCTTCATGAACCTGAAAGGAAAGATTTCTCACAGATAGCTCGCACAACCTCACACCTCATCTTGCCTTGCTGTAGTAAGCATCTCAACACACTTCATCATGCCTTGCTTTAGTAAATAACCAGGGAATAGTAATTCTTTAGATTAGTCAGGAAAATATAGTGAGATTAGTTAAGTATTGTTTTCCGGCATCTGTATGAATCTATCCAACTGTGTTATATTTTTATATCTCCTGTGATTTAAACACTGGTGTTTATTGTAACTAGATAGTCAGTATCCTCATGTTTTCTATTTTATTATTTATTATTAAATAGTTCTATACTTTCATTGTACAAATTATATGTAAACCTCTTCACCAAAGGTGCAGCTAGCCAAACAACAAATAAATATAGCAAACAAAACACCCACCAGACCTCCAAGCCGATAAAGTATATGAACTATTTATTAAAATAACAATTCAGGACAAAAACAGATGAGCACTTTTGGGTTACCCTTTCATCAGATGGCTGACCTTTTAGAGAATACTTTTAACATCTTAAGAGTAATTATGCTTATTTTAGTGACACTTTGGCCACTCCTGAAAGCCTTGCTGCATTGGTCAAACTCTATCATTTGTATTAGTATTAATTTTACTCAGTATAGCTGAGTACCCTTGTAAGAGCCTTAGAGTAACTGAGTGGTGGCAGCATAATTACCTTATAGTCTGGGCATAGGGGGCTTAGCTGGTAAATCTGTGCTAGCCTTCCCTAGGTGTGTGTGTGTGTGTGTGTGTGTGTGTGTGTGTGTGTGTGTGTGTGTGTGTGTGTGTGTGTGTGTGTGTGTGTGTGTGTAGCAAATATCCAAGTGTGGGTGTCAGCTATGTGGAACAGGTACAATGAGCTCCAAAGTAATCAGTATGGAGTTTTGTTTGGGGCCTGGAGAGAGTCAGAGAGTTCAACCCCAGGTCTGGAGTGTGCACTCTGTGTGCCCTTAAGGGAAATTGTGCTTGATGCAGAGAGCTGCATCTGAAAATACTAATTGAATCCATTTTTGCCCTTGGCCATCCCTGACTTGTGTCAGTGGTGAGGATTGAGGCTCCTTGATTACTGGCCCAGAGCAGGGACCATCACAAACAGTATGAACCTCTTTGGATTCACTCAACTTATTAGTACACCAACAAGATATGAAAAGCACAAGGCAAACAAACTGAAAAAATGAAAACACTGAGCAAAGAAGTAAGGAAGGCACACACCAAATCAATGAGTTAAGTGCTCAGTGTTTTCATTTTTTCAGTTTGTTTGCCTTGTGGTTTTCTTAGTTTGTTATGGCGTCTGGGGCAGAAGTAGAGGATATTGGCACACCTTTCGACAATACGCCTGGTATTTTAAAACTGACTAAAGAACCAAATGGTTCAATCTCGGTTCCTGAATCCAACAAGTTTGAATTACTAATTTTGCGTCTAGACTGTGTACTTGCTCGTCTGGACAAATTAGAACATCAAGTTGACGCCCAGAAAACACCATTTCCGGCTGTTTCGGATGTTTCCAGAGTTAACGGCTCCACGCAAGTAGACGGAGGATTTGATCGAGGGTTAACCTCAAGTAATTTACCTTGCAGTTTGCCTTGTGGCCCGAGGTCTATGCCGGTTAGTTTAGATGAAGTCCAACTTTTGCCATGAACTCTAACCAAATCCACGGGTATCTCCACTGACAGTACGAATTGCACTAACGGAGTGGATATTATGTTGAATCAAGTTCCAACTGCCGCACTGAAAGCGAAACCACTACTTTCAGAAGTGGTTCAACCTGATAACCCTTGTATTGCAGGTAATAACTTTAACTTCAGTAACTGGTTGTCCAACAATTAGTTTTTTGGTTTAGAATATGACAAAACGCATTGCCACAATGTTAATGTTAATAATGAAGCATCTTCAATGTCCAGCAATTTAAGTGAGCTGGACAAACTGTTAGTAAAGTTAAAGAAAATTCAATTAGAGGTTGCATACTTTAACGAATGCCTCAAACACAAAGTGGTCCTAAAGGACTTAGGCGCTGGCAATACCCTACCGGTTTAGAAGCCAATTCCCAGTTCCATTTGGATATAGTGGCTCTTTTTGACCATCAGGGTTTGGAACTCATAGAATTGATGTGTAAACACTATTTA
The DNA here is from genome assembly GCF_019279795.1 of Protopterus annectens. Lineage (NCBI taxonomy): Eukaryota > Metazoa > Chordata > Ceratodontiformes > Protopteridae > Protopterus > Protopterus annectens. The sequence goes on from NC_056748.1 coordinate 434,594,053, forward strand.
TTATCAATCGACGATCTTACTAAAACTGTATGCGACCTTGACCAAAGAATTAAACTGGACAATGAATTTGTTCGTTACAAATATGAATACAATAGAATCTTTACAAGTATTGATACGTATTTAAGTAAGGTGAAGTCTAACAAGATTAAAAAACTGGATAGAGACGTAAAGGCTTATAACGAGGGTACAGCTTACCCTAAACCTTCGTCAGCTCAAACATGGCAAGGTTATAAAAAACCGGGCCGGTTTAGTTTTGGTAACAAGACTAACAATATACCTGGTGAATTCAACTATGTTGCTGATGATTATTTACTAAATGATTCTACACACTGTGAACCAACTCGATCTTTTTCTAATAAGAATGATGTAGTGCAACAGAACAGTCAGGTTGGGCACTACAACTTGAGATCTAACGACCCTAATTTTTTAAGGGCAAGACAGAAACAACCACTCAGGTTCACTGGTCAAAAGAAAAAACAAAAGAACAATTGAACAACGTTGAGTTTTTTTTTTCTTCCAACTTTGTAACACCTAAAGCTTCTGTAATAGAAGCAGACAACGTATTTGGTTCTCTTGTTACTAGTAGTGAAGACAATATAGTGAATGATGTAGATGACCCTGTTCCTGAAATTAATGATTTAACTTCTTCTGAATGTAACAAACCTGTTCTTTTGTATAATGTTAATGGTGATTTTACAGTATATAGTTTTTCACACGTTTCTATTCCACCTGATTTTATTGAATTGTTATCTAAAGGGTATACCTATGTTCCATCTAGAAAAATTGACTTTGTGAACACTATCAAAGACTTAAAACTGTTTGTCAGAAAATTGAATTTAAATCTGATTCTGGGTAACTCTATAGTGAACGAGACTAACCAATTTAGAGTACCTAGTACTTACAACCCTCTTTTACACCCTTTACTTAAAATGTTTGAACAGATATGCGAATTAGATATTCGCAACTTACCAGGGTCTAGGAACTTTAATAGTATAGAATATTACAGAGAGAAAGAATGTTTTGATTTTTTAAGACTTAACGATATTAGGGTATGTAAACCTGACAAAGGAGGGGGTGCTGTTATTTTTGATTATGATGACTATATTAACAGGATGACAAAATTGTTAAATTCTGCATCGTATGTGGAGAGTTCCCTTTCTGAAATCAACAAAGCTTATAGTTTAATTAAGAACACTATTGAGGATACGTTCATTGAAGGGAGAATTTGCCAAAATGTTTATAACTATATGTCAACTTCTTATCCAAGATTTCCTTGCCTTTTTGGGATACCTAAGATCCACAAGGATCCCATAGATCCCCCTATGAGACCACTGGTAGACAGTAGGGGGTCCCCAACTTATGCATGCACTAAAGTTGTGGATTCTATTTTACAAAAGTATTTAGTTAACATCAAACAAATCTGCAAGGATTCATGGATGTTTTTGAAGAATATGAATGAGCTTGAGTTTAACCCTAACTTTAATTTTTTAACGATCAATGTAAAAGACTTGTATACCTGCATTCCCCATGATATAGCTCTGGATTGGGTTAGTGAAACTTTAAAACTACAAGGTAGTGTCCCAAGTGAAATAGCCATGGTTATGGAACTCCTAGATCTAATTTTGGATAACAACTTTTTTGTTGTTGAAGGAGGCTTTTACCTCCAAAAAATCGGTGTTGCCATGGGCTCACCATGTGGGGTTAGTGTTGCAAACATGGTTATGGCTCACTGGGAACACTTGTATGTTTACCATAATTGTACATTCAAGGATCGTGTTATTTTTTATACACGTTTCCTTGACGATATTTTTATTCTATTAGATGGAGACTCAACGTCTAGTTCTCAACTGGTTGAGTACTTTAATTCTACTACCCCTTTTTTGTATTTCACCCACAATTTTGACCCACTTTCTATTGCTTACTTAGATATCCTATTAGTAAAAGATACCACACTTAACATGTGGGCAGCCTCAATTTACAGAAAAACCACCTACTGTAACTCTATGTTACATTTTACTAGCTGCCATCCTCAATACCAAAAATGGTCTATTATTAAGGGGCAACTTGTCCGTGCAGCCCGCATGATTTCAGTTGATGATGTCTTTTACAATGAGTGTAAATTTATCAAAGAAATGTTTCTTTGTAGGGGGTACCCTGAATTATTCATTGATGAGATTATGGAGGAGGTAATGACTAAACGGCAGTCACATTTTTATACCCCTATTTTGAATAATTTTGTGTGCCCACCTACATCTACGTTACCAGTTACTGCCTTTGAAACTAATTATTCTAATACTTCATTTATAACAACATACAACTTAAATAGCAGTGACTGTTTTAAAATTCTACTGAAGATCTGGGATATTTTTAAAGGTGACAATAGAGTATTTTCAAGTGTGGGAGAACGTCCAGTAGTGATTTACAGAAGGGGTAAGAACTTGAAAGAATATTGTGAAAACAACAAGGTTAGTACGGTTAGAACACCAGGAATGTATAAGTGTCAATCGTGCAATTATTGTGTTCATGTTATAGAATCTAATAGATTTTTTATCGGTGAACGCCAATATTCCCTAAAGTTGAGAAACAATTGTAATTCTACCATGGTTGTATACCTTGCTTTATGTCAGTCTTGTCCTGCCTACTACGTAGGCAAGACCGAAAGAAAACTACGCAACCGTATTTATGAGCATTTATATGCAATTAAAAAACAAAAACTTGAAAATGCATTAGCAAAACATATTGACCAACTACCTGACCACTCCTTTAAGTTTATTGTGATAGATCAAGTTAATACCAAATTACGGGGAGGGCCAGTAGAACTTAGACTGGAGGAATTAGAACTAACATGGCAAATTAGACTGAACGCTTATACCCAGCCAGGGTTAAATGAAGGGTGCACTATTAGTAGTTTATTAAAGCTTAAAAGTTTAGTTCGTTAATTTGTCCAGTATTAGCTAGATATTTTTGAAATAACTTGTTACAAGGGAGTGAGGGTTTATACATATATTTTACAAACATAGTTATTGTATAATTGTTAATATATGTTTATATATTTATGTTTGATGCTTTTTATAAACTTGAACAATTGTTCATTGGTTTCTCTTATATGCTATGTGTTTTTTAAAAATGGGTGTCATTGTTTGTTCTAAAAGGCATTGGATTGGTCAAATTGAAGGTATCTATCTGTATATAACTTGACCATTTTAATTTGTGAATTGTTTGAAGAAGTTTGTGTTATACATAAACGAAAAGCGCTTAACTCATTGATTTGGTGTGTGCCTTCCTTACTTCTTTGCTCAGTGTTTTCGTTTTTACACCAACAAGATATGGCAAAAATAATTCCAAACAATCTATCCTGAGCTGGATTCGGGTTACTAACTCATCTACCAACTCTTGACCTCATGTTATTGTTTTTCATTGCACTGTATTATGAAACATATGTTCTATGTTTTACTCATTACATATTTTCACTCTTCTATTTTGTACAGTAATATGATACTTTGTTATTTAATATATATGTACTTGATGTTTTGTATTATAATATGATACTTTGTGATTTAAAATATCTGTACTTGATTTTTGAAAGATTATGGAACTTTTCTCCCCAGGCCTCTGCTGAAAATGGACACTTTCTTGCCCAGTCGGGCTATCCCAATAAACAAATAACAAATAAATAAATAAATAAAGTGCCTTTCATATTTTTAGTCTGTTTCTCATATAATTGTGGTTTTCTGACAAATCACTGGCAAATCATTGAGGACTGAAGTCAGAAAATAATGACAGACATATAGGTTTCAGACTTCATACCCTTTAGAAAATTCATGCTAATGTAAAACCTGCTACTTTATCAACTTTCTAAGTTTGCAAGAGCAGTATTTAAAATGTATCCCTATTTTTGGGCCTTTGTCTCCCCCATTATTTGTGGCTTTGTCCAGAATTCTTGATCTGAGAGCTTGAGAGGTATAATCAGATTTGTTATATAACTTCTTGTGACACTACCAAAAAAGCCCACATTCCTTTCCAGCTGTTCTGCAATGTTATATATAAAGACATTAAAATGGCTGGCCCCTCTACTTGTCTCCCTCTGGTATCCCACTTGTCATTATCCCTTCAACTGAATGGATTCCATTTACTATGGCATTCTGTCCTATTGCTTAGCCAGTGTTTTACAAATGTCAACATGCTAAAGCCCACATCAACCATTCATAATTTGCTCATTAGCCTGTGTATTTTTATTTATTTATTTACTGCCACATGATAACCAAGTTGGTGAGGTGATCAAATGACCCTTTTCAGCCATGACCCAGGCTCCAAGGGAGCAGTAAACAAGACAAAAACAACAGTATTAAAAAGCGACACACATTTAGGATAATTATAAACTTGTAACAAAGGCAAGTAATGCATAACAGACTTCAAATTAAATGATGTATTCAACATTTGTATTCTGAGATTTGTTGACATTATTAAGATTATCTTGTAGTACCATGTCCAATTTCTTGCTCAAGTCTAGGTAAGCCACTCTCATAGTCCTTGCTTGGTCTAACATGACTTGCCTGTTGTGTACCCTTGCTGCACTGGGTTGTGCCACACTGATTTCTACATAGTATAAATTGATTTCCTTTAGTAGTGATTCCATAATTCTCCATATGAATGAGGTCAAAATGATAAGTCAAAAGTTTCCTTATTACATTCCTTCTGCTTTCATTAACAAAAAACATGTTTTATCATCTTTCTGCCTTCAGGTATTATACTCTTCTCCCTTGACCGTAAAGGTTAGTTAGGGATATTCATAGATCTCCTTGCAGTTGTCTAGCTATTCCATCATTTCCCATTGTAATATGCACCTTTTGTTTTTGGACTCATTTCAGGAAATTTTTATATGTGAATCGTACCTTAATGCCTTGGTACAAAAAATCTGGATAATGCCAAGAAACATGGGAACAAAGATCCAAACAGGAGGGCAGAATTTAAAAGTTGTTCTTACAAACTTAGAGAGTGGATAGAATGACAGGTTTTGTTTAGTATGCATTTTCTGAGGTATATGAAGTCTGAAGCTCAAATGTCTGTCAGTGACTTCAATCTTCAATGAGTTGTCAGAAAACCAGACAAATGTCTGAACATTTTAGAACAATTACAGGGAGAAAGGTATAGTGATTATGTCAAAATTTGTTATTGTATAAAGAAACACTTTTCATTTTTAAATATGGCATTTTAATTCCACAGAGTCTGAATACAGACTGCTGTTGGAAATGTGTAATTTAATTAATTGGAAATGTATCTTTAAGAGTTTTAACAAATGTTTATTTATTAATTAATGGTTTAATTGGCAACTGGAGGGTATATAAGGTAAATGTTTTTTGTAATGAATGTACTCCTTGAAGGCTTATGTGAAGCCGAGGCGCTAGAGTGTTTATTTGTCATTGTGCCACTGTGGGTTTTGTGCTGTTTTTTATTAAATCTTGACCATACCTTGACATTCTTTGTGTTTGGGATATTGTTCTTATTGTTGTCAAGAGAAATGTCTGAACATGTCTGAACATTCTGTGAAAATCTGGACGTTTGAGAGGTATGATGAATCATTTTATCCTGAACACTCTGCTTCCTGGATTGGGTAAGACTTCCTTCTCTTCCTCCACGCATACCAAGCAGAAATATGCCGAATACCATAACTCTAAAATGTGCTTCTTACTAACAAGAAAGTGTCCTATCATACCCAGGGCTGACCTTAGTAGTTGTGGTGCCCAATATGGACCATTGTGGTGGGATTCATCAGCTGATGCCCCCTCTTCCTCTCCAATACTCCCTCTACCTACTGGCTTCCCAGGTATTTCAGACTAAGTATCAGGAATATATACTTATTACTGTGAATTAAAAATAAAATAATAAGTTAATTTGTTAATGTATATTTTGTCATAATACATATTAAAACAGAAATTATTTATTGAACTACTTGACTACATCCAGATTCAGCATATCCTGCAGCTTCTGCCTCAGGATTTGCTTAATTAAATCAAGAACACTACAAGGTGCCTTTTTGACTGGCCACTGAGGCCTCATGTCTAAATATTACTTCATCAAGTAGGTGCACCATGGCTTACCAGTAAACATGTCCCCAAACTCCTGTAGTACTGCTCATATCTTCTGAATCTGGGTAAGAGATAGGAGCACACTTTGCTCATGTCTCGTCCCACAACACTTTTTTTCATATTTTCTCTTTTTTCTGGCTTTTCTTTCTTTCCTTCTTTTGACAAATGCCTTATTCTGCTTCAAATGCCATAACCAGTAATTGTACATACTGTAAACACTTTGTTCTTTGTATGTTATTTTCTCCACAGAAACAATACACAATATCATGCTATAACAGTGAACATGTACTCTTATTGAATGTTTCACTAAATCAATTCTGTATCACTTCTACTTCTGATTATGTTCATTTATGCTACAAGGTATCCTGACATACCTCTCTCATAATTGCCCTTATATTACTACTGTTCCAGTGATATTGATTAAAGTTTGTGTTTCTTTGGCCTTAAAATGGTCTAGGAGAATGTCTACCTTGGGTAATATGAAAACAAGCAAAAATAAAATAAAATAAAATAAAAATTGTCTTTGTAAGTTAACTACCTTACACATTCCAGTATCTTTGTGAGGTGCTGCAGACAGCACCAGGCAGATCATGCTACTAAGAAGCATTGCTCATTTTCAAACAGGAAATCTGGTAAAGTTTTCTTGCTCATCAAAGTCCCTGGGTTCTGCCTACCATGCCTAAAGGCCACTGATGCCAGGAAGTACTGGACAGATGAGCCACTGGGGCTGCACTTAATGGTTGTGGGAAAACTGGAAAGCTAGAAAGAGTATGAACCATTTTAACCTCCATTCTACATTCTCATTTCATATTACCTCTTTCCTTCATCATATATTTCCAGACATCTCCTGCAGTTGCTTTGAATGGTTATAGTTTCTTACACAGTTAATTCTTATACCTTGCTACAGTCAATGTGTTTCCGCAAAACCACATAAAACTGGTGAACTTCCTCAGAATGCTTCATAATTACAACAATAAGCTTTGGCCTCATTGAAATGACATTACTCACACATCACCCCATGTGTAGCTATTTCTGAAAGTGTTACATTTATTTATTTGTTAAATAAGTGAACTAATACATATAGACCTTTCCAAGCCATATCATAGGTAATAAGGGCAGCAGTACAGATTACATGCAGGGCTAATTTAAAGTGGTCACTAAACATGTTTTGGCAGATGGGAGGAATCAGAATAACTTAAGGAAACTCTAGGGTGACCATGCAAAATCTGACATTTTTTTCAACTTTCTGTTATACACTTCCCCAAACCACCTCCCCAGTCCAGTCCAACTATTTTCTAAGTTTTTTTTACCCTCCAATGTTGTATGTGACTCTCAAACTGTGACACTCCTGTGTACATTTACTGTTTCTATTACTGTTTTTCCTGATTTCAGGTACTGAATCAGTTTTCCTATCCACCTGTACCTCATACATTGGGTCCAACACACAGATACATGCACACACACACACACACACACACACACACACACACACACGTTTCACTTCTTTAAGATTATTTTGCTCCTATCTATGACTCCCCAAGCATTTCTCTGTCATGTTTCCACTTAACATACCTCTTAACTGTACAGCTTTTCACAGTATGTCCAGACTTTTGCCTCATATTTTTGATCTGTTTTTCATAATCGTGTGGTTTTCTGACAAAGTAGTGGCAAATCTTTAAAGATTGAAGTTAGAAAATAATCAGACGTTTGAGTTTCAGACTTCACATTCTTCAGAAAAATTCATGCAAATGCAAAACCTGCTATTCTATCAACTTTCTAAGTTTGTAAGAGCAATATTTAAAATTTGACCCTATTTGTGGACCTTTGTCCCACTTTTATTTATGGCTTTCTTCAGATTTCTTGCTCTGAGAGTATAGGGCTATGTTCCACTATGAGTGGACAAAGCTAAACCTGCAGAGGATTGAAATCCTTGAACTGCATCCCCACCCAAAAAAATAATGGCCAAAAAACATTTTCATAACAACCCCCCACACACACATGCACACACACACACAGACACACACACACACACACACACACACACACACACACACACACACACACGAACTTTGATTCTCTGTGGGTTGAATTTTGGGCAAATTACACTTGAGAATGCAACCACTGTCAACCCATATGTCACCCTTCTGTCACACTGTTGAACTATTAATATTCTGTCACCAAGTCTGAGTGATCAGAAGTCACCTCATATCACAGTATGCTACTTTTTATGTATTTGTTTATTTTTGCTTACAGTATGTTTTCATGCTTCCTGAGAATGACTATTCCATATTTATTTCTTGTCATTTTATTTAACAGTCAATCATAAACCCCATGTCAGCAAGAGAAGCAAAAGAAAACAGTGCCTGTCTATCAGTTTTTACATTAAGCCTGGTATTATTATCGTCTGAGACATTAACTGGAGTCTTTTTACAAAGCCAGATGGTTAATCCAACTAGTTTTGGACTGAACACTCAGCAACAGCAACTGGTTACTTTAGGAGTGTGAGTAGGTGACACTGAATCTGACAAGAGCTGTGAACCTGCAGCCATTAATAATACTGGAGTAACTAAAAGTGCAGTATGCATGACAGGAAATGTTGTCTGCTCCACTAATGAGACTTGTAACTACTATAGAAGAAAGATTACCCATAGGAAAATTCTTTGCTGTAGTATCTCAGGCAGATGTCTGTACCATATAAGGTATAATGACCCTGTCATAGCCTAGTGCAGGGTCCCCTGAGGGAGGGGAGCTCTGTTGGGCCAAATTCAGCCCTGATCATACTAATGCTGATACTAATCCTTATTAGTACTAGAGATCATGCTAATGTACACAGTGAGTCTCAACAGTATCTAATTATCAATACCCTTGTTCATATACCAAAGCATAATCTAACTAAATATATAACTACATGAGTACTGTTTGTTACTTGTACTTGAATCGGGTGAATATCATAGATCCTACAGCACCTATCAAAAGAGTAGGGTAAATTCTCCGATGCCCAAGCCAAATCCCCTAGTAATATAAATACCACCTTGTGTCTTCCAGGAAAAGAGACCATTAGTCTAGTGGGACTAACCTTGTCGACAAAGGATTAAAAATGAAAAAAAAAGTAAACCAGGGAAAACAAGCAGAAAACAAACATGATCATTAAATTATTACTCAACACTGTTACATCTTCTGTGAAAAACTCCTGGCTATTCATCAGTACAATCTGCATGGTAAATCTTGACAGTATAAGCGTGTCCATTACTTAACAGGTGGCACACTTAGTTCTGGTGCTGCTTGCTCAGGAAGCTGTTGGTTCTATGCTGCCACCACGTTTGATTCATTTCTAGCACTGACACTGCAGTGCAGCATTAGTGGGGTGCTGCTCTCCTAAGTGCACCATCCATAGGATAACATCTTAACATCTTAGACACCATCTGCTGGAGTCATTGGTAGTTCAGGTGGATGTTAAAGATCCAACTGCACCTAAGAAAAAGACCAGAGGAAGTTCCTTAATGTCCTAGTCAAATTCCCACTCCCAGTCAATATGAATACCACTGGGTCTCCTCTGAAAAGAGGCCTTTGGTCTAGTGGGACTACTAACCTGGTCAACAAAGTGTGTGTTAAAAATAAGTAAATAACTAAATAATAGCAGTGGATTCTTAAGAACATACAAATTGCACATAATCCAGTAAAGAGATGATAAGATGCTCTGTTCTGTAAATGCAACACTTTAGCAATAAAGACATGATTGTATTTGAGTGAAAAACAGTATATTTTATAAGAGACTAGTTCTTACAGGTATGGTAAGACTTTACAAAGAGAAAAAAAGAGATCTTCAGATGACACAGAAAATAAAATGATCTACAGGAAAAGGTATGATGTGTTTAGAAGAAATTTAGTAAATGGCCACAAGAGAACGATGGAAGTAGTTATTATTTACAAGGAAAGGCCAGCTGTGACTGACACAAGAAAGGTAATAACATTCTCCAGTCACTGCTCTGCTCCTGTAGAGGTTTGTACAACTAAGCAAGCCACAAAACTGAGAGCTGTCTGGTTCTTGACAAGTACATTATGAGAAAGTACTCGTGTTAAGAATAAAATGGGATTGATTCCTGGTAAGAACTGCCCTAGATTCATACATGCATGTGCAGTTTTTCAACATAACAATCAGTCCTGCAGTAATTATAGAAACTTGCAGTCATTAACTGCTGGCCATCAACACCTTGTTATCCATGTACTGACAGTTCCTGCAATGTGCAGTGCTAAATAAAATGATTTCTTAAAATTACTGTCCTCTGGTAAGCGACAGCTACTTTCTAACAATTTGTAGGCTGCAGTGAAAAGCCATCATCATGCTACTTAGTCAATGCAATCACAAGGAGAAAGAATACTTAAAAGTTGCTTGGGAAACATAAAAAATATACCAGTTTTACAGCTACACACGAGTGCCCTGCTTTGCTTACTTAATAACCATAGAATTTCACTGTAAAATGTGTTCTGTGTGTATTTACATGAATTCTACATATCAAATTGTGTGATATATGATTAGATGCAGTGCTGTTTAATGTATTTGCATTCTTCAGGACAAGAAGAATGAATACTATGGTTACTGTGCTATTGATGTAACCAAAACCAACATGGGGTGAACAGCAGGCAGGAGAGCCTTCGTTACAACCTACTACAGTCTAATAATGCTAACATAAGGAGCAGAGATCAGATAGACAACATATAGACTGACATAAAAAGTACAAAGTTATTCTCTTTGGGAAAAGTAATCTGTAGGTAACATATAGGCTGGGAGAGTAAATCTATGAAAAAGTGAGCACTAAAAAAGTCCTGAGAGTGACCATCACCTGGAGACTTGATTAAGTAGTGTGTGAGGGGGTCGGGGTAAAACTCAGGAGGATGTCTGGTAAGAGGAGTGAATTCAAGGAAGATAAATGTCCTTTTTTCATTGTACAGGACACTGGTGAGGCTATACCTGCAATATTGTGTACAGCCCTCTGGTGGTCTTGTATAGAAAAAAAAAAAAAAAAACTAAACAATTTGATAGGAAATGGTGTAGAGTAAGATTACCAAGCTGGTGAAGTAAATGGGAGGTGGGATATGAAAACCTTCACAGTAGTTGTGTATGCAAGAGGAAAGGATACAGTATTGAGACATGATAAAAAAAACATATAACATCAAAAGTTAGGTGGATAAAATGAGTGCCAGGAAGGTGAATACAAAAGAAGGAAGTAACATGGCTGATAACTCGATGGAGGAAGATTCCAGTCAAATATAAGAAAATCCAATTGTACAGAAAGGGTGGTGGAGCCATGGAATGTGGTACTGAAGATAGTTTTGGAATGTAGGGCAACAGAAGAATTCAAGGAACTCTGAGAGAAGTGAAAAGAGAGTGTATATGAAATCAGTAGTAAAGTAGCATATCTGCAATTCTGATAACATGTCTAAAAGTCAGGAATTGTGGGTAAACAATAAAAGAGAGGACAGTTTACCGAAGACGTAGCTCCTGAACTTATCACAGTATGTCTGCTTCAAAGAAAGGGCTGCCTTAGCAAATAATTTGTGCTGTTTAAGCTATATTTATGCAGCATTACCTAAAACCCGACCATAGCTATGCTGTGTCTGCAGTATCTGGACTCAAAGAAGCTCTTTATTCTTTTGAACTCTGTTGTATACAACTCAGTCTAATATTGGATTATTGCATATTCTGCAAGTGAAATGAAATGGCTCAGTAAAAGGCAGATTACAGTAAATTATTTGTTTTTAAAGTTCACTGTGGAAATGTATGGAAAGTGGGTGCATCATGAATTGATTCTGAGTCCTATTATTTTATTGAGAATATTCTACATGGGTCATCCTCAAGGTTATAGGATTACATCAGTAAAATAGTAAGATTATTTCAAAACATCAATCATGATAACAAAAGAGCAGCAGGCATCTTCATTCCTTATAAAAGGAGTGTACTATTTATTAAGGCTTAATCTGTTGCCGGCAGATAAGCTGCATAGCATTATTCAGAATTTTCTGGAAACACATGATGTTTTACCCATGGATAAACAACTTCAGCATGTTTGCAGGGTTTGCTGACTTTTCTACCTCCATACATGCTAAAAAGCCTGACTCTGAGCCTGATGGTGCCAAGCTGATTTCTACATCCTTAATGTCTGCATGAGGTATCCAACTTTTTGGTTTGTCTTGGTGCAAGACTTGTGAACTGCTTTCAGCTCTCTTGGTAAAGTGATGGCAATGAATGGAAGCCTGCCTTCTTTAAGAGTCTAATAATACTGTTACTCTAAAATATTTCATGTCTATATCTGTTATTTTTCATAATTTCATTTGGGTCATTTTTAGTGACGATCATTCTACACTATTCACTGAATAACTTCAGTCACTGGATACGTTGTAGTTTTATTTTATTTATTTTATTTTATGTTTTATTCATGGCTTTAAAGGGGAGACATTTAAACAGCAACACTCAAGCATGTTTGTGTCTTGTTAGCAGGTATTCCAAAGGACTAGTTCTGAGGGGATCACATGATGCCAGATGGGCTGTGCTACAACATTGGCTGCAGTGATATAATACCTGAAAGAACAGAAAATAATTTATTCCATGAAAATAGCTTTGCCTCTCAACTCAAAATGTTGTAGTTTGGGTGATGACTATCGGGGCCAACCAGCTTAGTTTAGTTACTGTGCTTATGATGTGTAATTCCTGAATAGCCAGTGTTATACCACAGAAAAATGGTACATTGTTGCCATAAAATTGCATACAACTAAGCATCCCCAACTCTGACAATGAAGAACTTATCTGTACCAAATTGACACTTAACCCAAAAAAACAAATTAACATTATAGGTTGTTATATCCCACCTGGGAACAGCATTCCCGCAGTAGAGAATATTCTATACTGGACCTGTAATTCCCTCCCACAGGAAACTATCCTAATGGGAGACTTCAATATTGACTGGTTCAACTGTTCCTCTCAAACCGCAACATCACATATCAACCTACATGGGTTCACCCAACTTATCACATCTCCTACCATGACTGACAAATCCTCCAGCTGACACTCTATCCTACACTGGATCTTAGTGAACAACCCATCCCTGTCAATCCAGTCAGGCTGCCTCCCTGATGGTCTGAGTGACTATCTGCCAACCTTTCTACTAAGAACCTGTACTCCCCACACCAGACAATCAACCTACCAGCTAATTAGAAGTAAAATAACCTTCAACCCAAATAAGTTAATCTCCGCACTAAATAGCTGTAACTGGGGATCACTCAGACAGCTACCCCTTGAAGATGCAGTCAACTCTTTCAACACCACTTTCCTTGACATACTAAACTGTCATGCACCCTCTCGAACAATCAGAATCAAATCTAACTATGCACCCTGGCTTAATAAGGAATGCAGATCCTTACTCAAGGCTAGAGATAAGGCATGGGAACAGTTCCACAAACACAAAACCTCATCAACAAGACAAAGATTCCTAGAACTGTGAAATAAAGCCAAGAAATTAGTATGATCAGACAAAACCAACTACTACCATAATATACAGAAAAAATACCATAATAACCCTCAAAAGGTCTGGGACACAATTGATAATATACTTCTACCAAGCAAATCAGCTACTCTTACCCCATCAGCCATCAATCCTGATGGCATAGCAACCCAGTTCAATAAATACTCTACTGAAACCCGTGCTAATTCTCACACTGTGTCCACCACACCAACCCCACTCACAGCACAACAAAGCACCAACTCCCAAAATAGCCGCAACCTCTTTATATTCTAACCAATGTCTGTTGTTACCACAAGAAAACTACTATGAAAACTAAATCCTACCACATTAGCCACCGACGGCCTCCCAGCAGAATTTCTGCAAATCGCAGCAGATGCTTTAGCATACCCAGTAGCCATACTTATAAACAGATCATTATCAGAAAACATGGTCCCAGATATTTGGAAAATCTTACGCATGATACTCTTACATAAAGGAGGTAACTCAACTGAACTTACTAATTATAGACCAGTTGCCATCCTGTCCCCCTTATCTAAAATCCTAGAGAGGACTATACACAATTAATGACTTAGCTTAACACAAATAAACTACTGTCAACACTCAGGATGGTTTGCGCCCCTCTCACAGCACTACCACAGCCCTCATGTCCTTCACAAATGCAGTGAACCACTATAAAAACAGAGGACTGTTTGTGTCTGCTAAATCTGCAGACTTGTCAAAGGCCTTTGATACGGTCAGTCATGTAAATCTGCAGACTTGTCAAAGGCCTTTGATATGGTCAGTCATGTAAATCTGCAGACTTGTCAAAGGCCTTTGATATGGTCAGTCATGTAAATCTGCAGACTTGTCAAAGGCCTTTGATACGGTCAGTCATGTAAATCTGCAGACTTGTCAAAGGCCTTTGATATGGTCAGTCATGTAAATCTGCAGACTTGTCAAAGGCCTTTGATACGGTCAGTCATGTAAATCTGCAGACTTGTCAAAGGCCTTTGATACGGTCAGTCATGACAAACTCATCAGTATTCTCTCCACCCTAAATCTCAGTAACTCCACTATCACATGGTTCAGAAGTTACCTGTCAGGATGGCAGCAGGCCGTCCAATGGCAACAACAACTTCCCCTCTTCTCCCTGTTATCTTAGGGCTTCCACAAGGCTCCATACTTGGACATCTGCTCTTCACCCTCTTCATCAACCAGCTGCACACTGCCACACTACAAGCCACTGTCATACATAATGCAGATAACTCTACGCTAATCTGCACAGCTTCCTCCTTTCATAACCTCCACAACACAACCCAAGACTCCTTCCTGTCCATAGAAACATGGCTCAGCAACTCCCAACTCATACTAAACCCCAACAAAACAAAGCTCCTTCTCTTCACCCCAACAAAAGTGACCCCTTCCACCCAAACTTTCACCATCCTATCCAAAAATAAAACCACCATCACTCCTGCAACTCATGCCAAACTACTGGGTGTAGAAATCAACAACTTGAAGTTCGATATACACATAGCACAAACCATTAAAAATGTCTGCAAGAAACTATGTTTACTTTACAGAAATAAACAATTCCTAACTAGACACTCAAAAGCTACTATTGCTCGCATTCATCTCCTATCTTTCCTCCTATATGCCTCCCTAATCCTAACCATCCTCTGCAAATCTGAACTAACCGAACTCAAAACTTGTTATAATAAAATTGCCAGGTTTGCTACTGATGCCCCATACAGAACACAACACTGTACAGCTCTTAAACAACTAGAATGGCTAGGACTTCCTCAGCTACTACGCTTTAATCAGTTAACCTTTACCCACAAAATATTGCATCAACCAGACAAAACCCCTGCCCTCCAAAAACTATTACAACTATACATCATTTCCAGACCCCTCCGCTCTAATAATAAATTCCTACTAAACACCACCAAAGCAAATAACACAGCTGGAGAATCACTCTTCTCAAACTACATCCCTAACATATGGAACAAACTGCCCACCCAAATTACTACCTGCTGCTCTTTAACACAGTTTAAAAAACTCCTAAAACTACACCTGAAAGACTTCTGGCTCTGTTCTTGTAACTGCCCTGGATAGACCTCTAACTACTCAACTCTACATCTCTAACTAACTTTGTATCTCATTGCCCTCCCAATACATCCTAACAGAGGCATCTGTCCTCTCCTTCTCTCAGGAGTCTCTTTTTCTTTCCAAGCATGACAAATGACTTATATGCATATGTATATACTCATACTGTGATGTCTACTGTACACGTTTATCTAAGACATTTTATTTTTATCTTTTTGTAACTTTTATGTTTGACACTTTGAGTTTGCTTGCAGACAAGCCTTTTTCTTTTGCAGTGTATATAAACTTTATGTTTTTGTGTAAGTCTTATATTACCTGTACCTGTAACTGTAACTCAAACTTGTAATTTTGCTTAACTGGATCTTTTCTCCCCCAGCCTCCGCTGAAAAAGGAGCTGTGTCCAGTCGGACTTTCCCGGTAATCAAATGTTAAATAAACAAATAAATAAATAAATGTTGAGCCCCTTTTAGGCTTTATTGTTCACTTAAACTGGTAAGCTTCTTGTGGTTGGTAGCACTGACCAGGTGACAGACTGAGGCGTTATCAAAGATAAGACATCAGGTAGGTACCTGCACTATTATATGGATGAGTTTATGCTCTGCTTTGCCTACAGTGTGGTTACAGTGGGATGAGACTTAATACAACACCCTTGGAAAAAAGGAGCAGTAGTCCAACTCTGAAATGTGTTTTGGCTGAAGGAGGGTAGGAGCAGTACGATTTTTTCTCTTCTACTAGTTTTTCACTTTTCATTTGTTTAAGATTCTTTGATTTGTCAATAACATGGAAGTGACAATCTGTAAAACTTAAAATTAGAAATCTGTTTTTTTTTAAGACAGGGAATATTAGTTGTTTATTTGCAGACAACTGCTAGACAGCATAACACACCACACAGTTGGCCCAAGCAACAGACAATGTCCCAGAATGATGCTGTACTAGAGATATACTTGGACACATGTATACCTGAAAAATCTTGAGTACTGCAGGTCATGTAAGCAAACTTAAGTCTTCTTCTTTTGAACTTTAAAACTCAGAATGACTTGTAAATATCAAAACTACTCCGAGGAGTCATGAATAATTAATCAGAATCCCAGTCCTGGATTCTGCTTAAAACCTTTGGACATGATCGCTAAACATTTTGGTAAGACTTTGCTACCTGTTATAAATCCATTGTGCATTTTGAAACGTTTCTGTCTTCTGACTGCCCTCTGTGCTATCTGGTAATTTCACAAAGCCTTCATTAAGGTCAAAACCAACCTTAACAGGATCTCGAGTCTTCACAGAAAAAATGTGACAGAGAAGCTATCTTATTTTACTGCATATTTTTCAGACTTCACTGTCACAAAATTAACATTCTGCATAGACAGAAGGAGGCTTCAGTGACAGATGTATATAACAGAAAAGACAGGTCACACACAAGCAACTCTACATGTATTAGTAGCACCACAATAAAAGGCAAGGGCTTCAGGCATATTCTTTAGAAATTTCTACCCACCAGCAGATTGAAAACTGTGGATTTATTTCAACATGATTTAATCAAAAATAGATCTTGTTTTCCAACTTAGCTGAGTAAGATTGATATATATATATGAAGATGTTCTAACTGTAGATATTACAATTCTGGACTAAAGCTTGGGTTACAGGTGCATCCATCATCAAGGTATTATTAGATGGACTTGTTAAGCTGGGTACTGATATCAGTATCATCTCATTGATTACCAGCTAGTTAACGTAATGCTCATCCTATACAAGCATTAAAAAAAAACAAATCCAATCATTGTAGTATTACTTGTACAGTTGTAGGGTTTATCAGAGGTCTGTACTGGGCCCAGTGATACTCAACATCCTCATGACACTTTGTGTCTAGCAACTGTGAAATCTGGTGCACCTGCTGTGCAGACAGCACTAAAATTAGTTTGATAGTGCCACATAGCAAAGCACATCAAATAGGCAAAACGTATTTTGGTAATCTGTAACCACAACCAGCTACTAATAATATAGGCTTTAACATTAAAAATGTGGTATAATGCACTTTGTTGTAAGAATAGATAGATAAGTCTTATTCTTAGTGGATGAGTATACAGATCTTGAGACAAAAATTGATGTTTAACTGTAATGTTTCACATGTCTCCCGAGGGTAGTTACTTTACTATGAAATCTTTACTGAAAGTTATTTCATTTAAGCGTTTGATTATATCTGGTTTTCCCTTGCGAGACCCATTATAGAATATAATTCTTCATTCTGCAGGTGCTCCAATCAAGGCATTCAGATACTTTGTGTAAAAAATTCTTTAAGAAAAATATTTGTGGGATCAGGTCTATGGAGTTTTCTTCAATACTAAAATATTTACAGCTGTGTACATATTTCATTTTTGTCTAGTAAGAAGAGACATGTATAAAGTAAACAATAATGGTGATCATTTTGTTAGAACAGACCTAACTTTAGTCAGTCACAGTTATGGGACAAGGAACCATGGCAAATTCCTAACCTGGCACTCCTTCAAACTATACCTGAAGGCCAACTTCTTCCCTTATACAATAGTAGGCTCCACCTTGCTTTAAGAGATCTTAACATCTCAAATTGTTACAAGAGTAAGCCAGATAATGCTGCCATTGACCTGAGATTTCTGTTCAAACCACTTGGCTACAAGCTCCTAGACAGTATCCTTGAGAGACCCTGAGTTGTGACTCAGCAGCATTGTACAATTGCAATAAAACAAGCAAAAAAAAAATAGAAACGGATGAAGAGCTATTATTTATTCAAAAGATTGAAGAACTTGTACATACAAATCCAGTAAGAGACACAAATGAAAAAGAAGAAGAAAAAGTGAAATAGAGTCTAGCCATAAAAATAGAAGGACAAAAATCCTGGAGGATGGTCACTGACAGAATACCAGCGGGCAATAAAGAAGGAGGTGAACAGAAGATATGTGATAGATAAGAACCAGCATGAACCTATTGCAGGAGACAATCAAAGCAGATTCTGTGAAAACTGCAGAGGAAAACTCTAGGTCGGTAGTGCAGTGAGGGGAAGCCCTGACTACCACAATGGTTTTAATGGTTTGATAAACAGCCCTGGCAGTGGAGGATCCAGGCAGGGAGGGAGAGGAGGGAATGGTTGTAGCTCACTTGTCTCCCCTGGGAGGGAGGTGTTTTATGTACTTGGAGGCACTCTGGGTGAGAGGATAACAGTTTTGAAGCAACAGCCCTGCCTCTGACTCTATAGAAAGAAGGAGCATGGAAGACTTCCAGTTGAATGGGAGTCAAATGGAAGATAGGAGGTGAACATATAGAATGATAAGGCAGAGAGTAGTCCAAGCCATGCCCACTCGCAAGGTGAGAATAAGGAAAGCTGACAGAGAGGAAGCGTAAGGTAATATTGGGGGTACAACACTGAAAGAAATTTTATTTTTTAATGCCATCACAGATGGGCAACAGCAATATCATTCATTAGCACCCCAAGATAAATGTAAACCTACCACCCTTGCAGCCGATAAACTTTCCACAGAATTCCTTAAAATAGCAGCAGAGGCCATTGCATGTCCAGTCTGTATTCTAATAAACAGATCTATAACCGAACAACAAATCCCATCAATCTGGAAGATATCTCATATTATCCTCCTACATAAAGGAGGAAGCTCAACTGAGCTATCCAACTTTAGACCCATTGCCATCCTGTTATCTCTCTCTAAAATACTTGAAAGATGAATTCATACTCAAATCATGTCCCATCTTCTCAGAAATAACCTCCTGTCCAAGTCACAGCAAGGATTTCACCCCTATCACAGCACCTCCACCACTCTGCTGTCCTTTACTGACACTATTAACCAGTTTAGGAATAATAGTCTCATTGTACCCGCTACCTTCCTTGACCTGTCAAAGGCTTTTGACATGGTATCTCATATCAAACTTATAAACTCGCTAGCAGAGTTTAACCTAAGTTACCCCACTGTTAACTGGTATAAAACCTACCATTCAGGATGTCAGCAAGCAGTACTCTGGCAAAACAATATATCCCCCCTACTACCCATAAATCTGGGTGTCCCTCAGGGATCCATCCTTGGCCCACTCCTGTTTGCACTCTTCACAAACAAATGATATACTGCTATTGGACAAGCCTCCCTTGTCCAGTATGCAGATGATTCCACATTAATTTGCGTTGCACCTTCTTTCCAACAATTACAGAATATAACCCAAGAAGTATTCTCAGAAGTTGAAAAATGGTTATCTGAATCACAGCTCATTCTCAATCCAAATAAAACGTACGCTATTTTTCCCAGGTAAACCACCAAACTCTCCACCCCCTTTCTCCATATCATCTTCTAATCTAACTATCATCTTCCCTGTACCCCACACAAAACTCTTAGGGGTCACCATTGTCTGCTCACTAAAATTTGACCTACACATTGCCCAGACCATCAAAAGAGTAAATAAAAAACTTGGTAGTCTATACAGAAATAAACAGTACCTAACAAAAAGTACCAAAGCTACCCTCGCAACTACTCATCTAGTTTCCACTCTTCTCTATGCCTCACCCATTTTTACTAACCTAAATAAGGGTGAGCTGACAAAATTAGAAAGCTGCTACAATAAAATAGCCAAATTTCCCATTGACCTCAACTTTAGAGAACACCACTGCTCAGCACTGAGACACCTGAAGTGGCTCGAACTACCCAACCAACTTACTTATAACCAGCTTGTCACACTGCACAACCTAATACACTAACCTGAAAAAGTCCCTTCTTTACAGGCTGTAGTGCAACCCTATAAGAGCACTCACCCTCTTCGCTCAACTAATAAAGCTATGTTAACAATTTCCAAAATTAATAACATGACTGGCCAATCCCTCTATTCAGCTAGTACAACTAGGCAATGGAACTCCCTTCTTCCAGACATACGATCAATTACTAATAAACACCACTTTAAGAAAGAACTGTCTCACTTACTTAAATCTAAACTATGTAACTGTCCATTTCCCCCTTAGCAATCTTCACCACTCCTCCTACCTTACAGCTCTAATGCTACTCAGGCTCTCAACCTATTCTTCCTTTATGCCTTAGCATTCCACTCAAACAACTCCAAGAATATTTGTAGAAATTTATATCTTCTCAATGTACTCTACTGTTTGGTTCAGCCTTCTGTCATTGTTTGTAGACTATTTTTATACAGTTTGTATGTCTAATTATTTTCTACATTACTGTTTATGACTGATATCATATAATCTGATGTAATAATGCTATATAATCTGAATGTACTATGTAATACTTGCTTGTTAAATGTTTTGTAATTATTGTGGAGCTTTGCTCACCGGGCCTCCACTTAAAAAGGACCTGTGTCCAGTTGGACTTTCCCGGTAAACAAATGTTAAATAAATAAATAAAATAAAGATGGAACATCTGGGTTGAGGGAAAGAAAAAATGGAAAACTCAAGAAGAAGCTGATAAGTTCATATATTTAATGGGTCAGTGTTTAAACCCAGGGGATCTTAAAAACATTGATTTTGAAAAATGTAGATTTAAAAAATGATCCCCTATCTAAATGTTTTCCTTAAACAGCTCTAAGCTTTTAGAGCATCTATTAAAAGGCAATTTATTTCGTAAACTTGGAATGATCTGAGTTAAATATTTACTTCTTGAATTTGTTTTATTGAGTTGCAGGTGAACATTGGTGTTCGTGTGTTTGTAAGTAGTAGTATTTGAGGGTGTCTCTAAAATTTGCAGCAACTGTAGTAGCTCATCCTTACAAGCCTGAGTACTTGTACTGTATAATAGCTTTACATTGATGGTATTTATAGTAAAATTGAAAATAAATATAATCACTTTCATTTATCAAAATAACTTAATGACAATGTGAATGCATTTTGAGAATTTTCATTTGACAGTTTCAATTTTTGCAGCTGGATATTAGTATAGATAAAAATGAGTTTTTTGTATTCCAAAATGGGCCTCACAAAACTTTTATAGAGCATTGTTAGATTATGGTAATTTCTCGCAGAACTTGTATTTAACATCACTGCCAGCTGCTTCCCAGCCTTATTCAAATGATGTTTACATGTTTTTCAAGTGTGTGTGTGTGTGTGTGTGTGTGTGTGTGTGTGTGTGTGTGTATGTGTGTGTGTGTGTTTGTGCACTTCATTATCTTGAAATACTGACATCTCGAATTTCAGTATCTCGAGACCAAAATATCGAAAGACCAGTTGTGCAAAAGTCCACATAACCAAATCTGAAAATGTCGAATCAGCAGTTATGGTGGTGTGCTGTGTTAATGGATAGCTGGAGATTCAGGTAAGTGTTTATATTTTAAGGGGTTTGGGTAAGAATTTTAGTGTATGTTAGTGTCTTGGGAAGTTGTAGGTGTAGGTTACGGTATGTAGGTAAGAGTGTGAGTATGTAAGTGTTGAGAATGGTGGTATTTGTACCTATGTGATGTGTGTTTGTGTGAGGGGAACGTAAAGTGTGTAGTGGTGGGTTTAGTGACTTTGTCTTTTTAGTGCGACCTTGGAGTTAGTATATGTAAGTAGCGAGGGTGTGGGGGGCACAGCCCCCTGCTTATATGTAGGGTAGGTTTATGTGTTTGTGTTGTAGTGTTTGTGTGTGTTTTGTTTGTTGTGGTGTGGGGAGAAAGGTATATGTGTGTTTGTGCGGTGGAGGGTGTATTTAAAAGTCGTGATTTTGAATTTCGCACTTTTGGGTTTCGGTATTTTGAATTTTTTGCTTAATAGTCTTGAGATACTGAAATTCGAGATTTCAGTATTTTGAGATTATAAAGTGAATCCAAGTATATACATGTATATACACATATATACATAAAATTGAAAGGGTAAAAAGGACACACAGACAAACCATTCAGTTAAAACTAGCCAAGCTAGAGTTTTCACTGTGTGATATCTTAAACCACCTGTAATGGAGGCCCATGGAATATATGCAAATGACCCCTTAAGGACATCAAGTTTCCAGCTACATGGCTTCTGAATGTTCATGACTTTTTTACTTTTTAAGTCTTTATGGTTACATTGCAAGATGTTGTCCCATTCCATTCTCAGCTAGAGCGTCTTCTGTGTGGAGGCATACATGAATGGGGCATGCCTTCGTTGAAGGTTGTGCGTCAGGGCTGGTAACCCAGTACGTAAAAATCCACTACCAATCATTAGCAGACTAGAGTTCCGCTGTGGTGACCCCTAACCGGGAAAAGCCGAAAGACACAAACAATGGTTACATTCAGTCCAAAAAAGCCAAACCACACTAACTGTGGACAAGCATGTTTCAGGCTTTTTACTGACCTTGGCAGCACAGTATAAGTAGATAATTTGGCAATACTTCAGAAACACAGGGTTTTAAACCCACCTGATGAATGCAATACTTGATAACCTTAAGGGGTAATTTGCATTTATCCCATGAGCCTCCATTACAGGCCGTTTAATGTTTCATATGATAAAAACTCTAGCTTGCCTAAGTTTTTCTTGAAGTTTTTACTATATCTATCTACATATATATATATATATATATATATATATATATATATATATATATGTATATAGATATAGATATGTGTGTGTGTGTGTGTGTGTAAAATCAGATTATATAGATGCTTTAATAATTCAGTCATCCATTTTTCAAAGTATTTGCTGATTAGTGAGGTTAAACGTATTGGTCTATAATCCTGTATTTCCTGTCTGTTGCCCTTTTTAAAAATAGGAGTAATATTTGATTTTTATCCAAAAGTTAAGAACTACTCTTGTTTTTGGTAACTTATTGAATATTATGTGTAAAACTGATGACAAATTGTTACAAATGCTTGTAATTTATTTATTTATAATAGGAGGAATATTATCAAATCACATAGAAGTTTTTGTTCATATGTTCTTTAATGTCTTTAAGATTAATGTATCAGAAATAATGAGAAACATCATCTTTAGTTAGTATTTTTTCTTCAACAGCCATTCCTGATTTGAACTTAGGCCAGAAAATTTTGAAAAAGTGTAGTCAAATTTGTCAGCTATTCTGTTAAGTTCTAGAAGAATTTCACTATTGATTTTTAGCGAACTGGTAGAACACGTTATCCATGATGACATAATATATTTTTATATTGACTTTTGTCATTGAATTCACTCACTAACTTAGTTAAAACTTTAGTTTTTCATGATTAATTGTAAGGTGTAAATATTTTCAATTTCTGTTTAGCATTGTTTTATTCATATGTGTAGGATGTTTCCTATGCTGTTGAAAGATACAGTTTTTCTTTTTATATAGTCTTACTGGTTTATGCAGTACAGAAATTTTCATTTAGTAAATGATGAATAGTTTCAACTGATATTATTTCAATAGAGTTGACCAATATATTTCAAGGGTAGAGTAATCAGAATCTAATTGACTCACAGTTTATTAGCCTGCAGATAGAAAGTGACTTTTTATCATATGTAGTAATATTACAATTTAATATATATTGATATCAGAGTTATCTAATGGTGGGCCTATATTAATATTGATAGTAATCTTTCCTCAATTGAAAGAAGTAAATCAGAAACAGAATATGACCCTGAGTAGACATTGGCATTTTCAAGGCAGAAGTTACAGTGCAGGTCATTACTTAATGAAAGCTTGGATGCATTGTTTTTGACACAATAATTGGATTCAGACAATATTAAAATCAGTGGTAAGCCCTATTTACCATTACAAGTAGTCAGTTCTGATTCAGACACAGCCCTACTGCAGTGCTTCTACTTGAGGAGGTACAGCATTGTGTAGTCTGGCACTCTGTCTTCCACTAGTATAAATAAGGCATTCTTGGGGAGAAGCATACGATAATGAGTCATGGACTCTCCCACAGAAATACCTGCTGCAGTAAGTGATTTACCCAATCAACTGACTCATAGAACTGCTCAACTGCATAAATCAGCTCTGACAGCCATGTTATTTAACACAGCCAAAAGTTTGCATTCACCCATTGCTTTCAATGGGAAAGACTGCATTACAGGTAAGTGCAAAGAAGTTTAGTGGATAGATAGAGGTGGGGGTGTGTATGTGTGTATATGTGTTTGGTTTCATGTGTGAGTATATGCAGAGGTATGAATGGCCTAAGGTGAGTGTGTATGTCTGTGTATCTGGCTTGGTGGTTGCAGTACAGGAATTAGTTAGGAGATATGGGTAGGTATATATATATATATATATGTGTGTGTGGGTGAATTGGTGAGTGTCTCAGTCGGGAGAGGAGGATGTGCTTAATTTATGGTGAATGTCTATGTTCTTTAGGAAATACTGACCACAGTCTAGTAAGATTTCAGATTATGGGACCAAGACTGTTTCAATTTTCCTACAAGGGAATCTATGAAGGGAGTTATGGTAAAATAAACTGCTAACAAATAACTTCTAATTTACAAAAGTTTGAATTGTATGCTATTTAAAGTAGTAATGAGGCAGACTGCTTATAACTTGTTAGAGAAACTACCATATGATACTCTTGAATTCACTGCAGAAAACAAAATAAGGGTTCATTCAAAACAGATTTCTGAAATAGTGGAGTCTAAAATTAACTAAATTATACTGGAAAAAATGAAGACGCGCATGTTTATACAGGAAGTATCCCACAACAAGAAACAAGGCTGAGTTAAATAAGGTTACTAAAGATTTACAACTTAAAGCAGAAAAAGATACATTTGAGAAGAGATTATTGGGGTGTGGCCAAGATGGCTAACTGAGAGCAGCAACTGGTGAAAGCTCTGTGACTGAAAACTTTTCTCTGTCAGAAAATATAATCATAAAATTAGAATTTTGAGATAATTGATAACTGATGTTATTCACAAATAGTCAAAGAAAAGATTTATAGCTTCAAGTTATTCCAAAGCTGTAATTTTCCTTTTAGAATTTCAACTGCTTAGTTAAGAGAAAAGAGACTTAAATATGAGCCACTCAAAAAAATGGTACTCAGAATTCTTCTGTTAAAAATACATCCAGTTACTAATATCTAGAATGCATAATGTATTACTTAAAATTGACAAGCTGGATACCAAAATAGAAAGCTTCAAAGAAGAATCCAGATAAAAGATGGAACATTCAGAAATTATTATGAAACAACAATGTGCACAAATCAGCAGTATGGAAGAAGCTTTAAATGATCATGAAGGGAGAATAACTGAAGGTGAATCTCAGACGGACAGTACCAATTTTTTGGGTTTCACCCATGTTAATGACACCACTAAGATTCATTTTTTTGGAAAGTGGTCAGACATTTAAGTTGGGGTCAGTTATAAGAATGTTGCTAGTAACAGTTTGTTACAATATTCAAGTATGCACCCCACCTACATGAAGCACAATATATTAAAGGGACAGTTAGGTTGAAAAGACTTACTACAGATTTTACTTTTTTGGACAACCTTGTTGGTGAATTGCACAACAGGTTTAGATGCAGGGGTTATCCCCTTAGAGTTGTTGAGAGTTTATTATGTCAAGCAGTAGAAAGAGAAAAAGATGTTTCTAAATAGAAAGAGTGGTCCATTTGTATGCCACTGGTTTTTACTACCAACAGTGGGGAAATTAGAAACATTATTAGCAACAATTGGAGAATTTTAGGTGCACATGGAGATCTGATGTCCATTATAGGATCTAATCCAAATTTTATTAACAAGAGGGCCAAGAATTTTAAAGAATTGTTAGAGAAAGAAAATTCTGCTTATGAGAGAGGACAGGGGAATAGAGGCACTTTCAAGTGTCAGAATTGTAATTTTTGCAGATACATACAGGAAGGTCCATATTTTAACATTAGTACCAGTGATAAAATTTGGCCAATACCAGGTCATTTTACTTGTAGTTCTACCTTTGTTGTTTATTTAGTTAGGTGTGCATTCTGCACAGCTTTTTACATTAGAAAGACTAAGAGGCAGTTGAAAAATAGGATTTATGAGCATTATTATGCCATTAAAAATAAAAATATGGATAATGCCTTGGTTAGGCACATGGCTTTGCAGGAAGGGCACACCAAGTTGCATTTTGCAGTTATAGACCCCATTCCAGTAAGTTACAATGGAGACAGAGACATTGAGTAAAACTACAAAGAATTCTAGTGACAAGTCTTCCTCAATGCTTATAACACACCTGGGTTGAATGCAGCAGTTAATTATAAAGTTATTTTACAGAGAAAAAGTGTATGTGACAGGTGCAAATGAATAAGTATGCACTGTCTTTTCATTTATTACATGTATTGAAAAAAATATGCACAATGTATACATATTTTTTAACATATTGTAGCTTTTTTCTGGTATTTTAACCTATGTAAATGCACCTTTTAACTAATGAGAAAGCGTTGCATGAAAGCAGGAATCTTGCTTTAACTGGATGTTTGCATATTGTATTGTCTTTGATGAAGTACACTTGTTGATTGGCCACTATTTAATTAGATAGGGTTTATAACAGGTTTAGATTACAAGTTTTCTTTAGTTCTGATGAAGGCCATTTTGAAGGTCAAAAGCTTTTAACCTGAGCAACACTGTGGATTTTTAGCATTTTTGTGGATTTCTGAGAAGATTAAAATCCTTTTATATGGCGCTCCTGGTGGTACCTCATTTTTTGTAATTTATGTGATGAAATCCTTAATAATACTGAAGAAATGGATTGGAACACTATATCCCTCAAGAGACAGAATGAGCTGAATTCCTGAAAAACTGATTCTAAAATTAAAAAGCTTAAAAATAAGTGACTTTCATTTTCTGATTGCAAGAATTTTATTTTATGTAACAATAGATTTACCTTTCAAGTAAAAGATTTTGCATAGGACTTTAAGCTTCAAAATTTATGTAAATATGTATTTATATTTTAAGCTAAAACATTTTACATGATAAGGAATATAAATTGCTAGTTTTAATATATTTGCAGTAAAAGACTTAATATATTTCATTCAAACTAAACCTATAAATTAATTTGTAAATGCTAAACAAATACTTCCTGTAAGAGAACATCATTACATTATAAGCACTAGAATTGGTAACTTTAAGACTATATAAATTAAGAATTTTATATTTGTTTTAACTTTGCTTAATGTGTGTATCGCTGGGTTAACTGAATGTTATATCTAAGAAATATGCTAATTAGAATTGTTAAAGTGCTGGTGATTTTGTTTGCTTTGTTCCCGTGTCACACATTTCTTTTACAAGTCATTTATAAAGCAATTAACACTTTAAAAACTAGAAAACAATAGAATATTCCAGTTGTGTGAAAAATGTTTGATATTTGCTTGCTTTACTTCCTGCCTACTCCTTGAGCTGTTTTGATGAAAATCTGCATCCTAGAAGAGCTCAAGTTTATCACTGATGTCTGTGAAAACAGAAAGTGCCTTAATTGTGGCCATGACAATGAGCAGAAAAGATATGAATGTCTTTCAAGTATATATATGTGAGAAATCTACTCAAAAATAACATCTTTTTTTAAAAAAATATTTATTTAGAATTGAAGAATTGTAAAACAAAAGCTATAAAATTGTTTTATATTGAGCTGTTGCTGACATCTAATTTTTCTTATCTTTTGCTGAATGTTAATTGTTTATGCTGTAGCGTTATTAACTTCAACTGTAGATAATGGGAAGGAGTAAAGTTAGATGTTTGTCACTGATTAGAACAGTTTAAAATAATTAAGAAGAATGAGAAACTTACAGAGGAAATTAGCAGTTGCTGTATGTTGTGAGTTGTGATTTTAACATGCTGTAGTTACATATTAATGTCAGGATGTGAATCTTAGACATGAACAACCATTCAAAAGGGCTAAAAACATGCATTCAAATTAAACAAGGAATTATTTTATATATATATATATATATATATATATATATATATATATATTTATATATAGTTCGCATTGCCTACAATGCTGAAAATTAATAAGAAGAGTAAACATCTTATGAATAATATGCAAATGCACATGGAATGAAACATCTGTTACTTATTATTAATAAAAGTGCAATATCAGTAAGTTTAGACATATATACACATACTGTAATCTTTAATAAAAAGCTGATAATTGAGTAGGTCTTTGATGGGATACTTTAGAAATGCAAGTCACATAAAATAAGGTAGAATATCAGTGGAAAAATAAGACAGAAAAAATGTTAAAATAGCACACTGCTTATAAGAAAGATATATATTACATATGCCTGCATATGGCAGAAATGTGACTGTACAAGATCTCATATAATTTACATAGAAAATATCCTGAAAGCTGAAATGCGAAAATTGGTCATGTGAACTTTGAAGCTTTTTGCATAGTGTATGTTTTAAGATTCACTAAGACTACCTGAAATAACTCATTTCATAAGTCAGAGCCAAAATTTGAGTGTTATATTGCTGAATCAGTACCTCCATTTTGATAAAAAGTAAAGTAGATTTTTTAAAAAAATGTTTGAACATGGAAAGAGAGAACATGACTTGAATTAAGCACATTGTAACTATTAAATGAATAATAGACTGCGACTTTTTTGTTTGACTCCATAGAAATAGCAAGACAGTTTCCTTGACCTTAGCAATGCATGTTTTTTAATGAATTAATTTAATATGCTAACATATTTTTAAATATTTTGATATTTATCATTACACAACTTTAAAATATAGACATTTATATTTTTAAAATGAATTACATTCTTTTCTTAGACCTACAAAATATGTGTATACCCTTTAGCATGATAAATGTATACATGCATTGATTTTCCTATTGTATAATAGTTTAGTAAGATAAGATTACCTGTAAGTTTACAGATATCTTTATCTCTTCAGGTCCCACTCTATTTGACTCATTTATTTAGAGATTAAGTTGTAGTAATATTGAGTGAGCAAATAATTTAGGTGTATGTAATAGATAATTATACTGCTATTACATAAATACATATATAATACACTATTTGTCAGATTATTTAATATTTGTGATTAATAGAAGAGGATTATTAAACTTTTATGTAGTAATGGAGAATAGTTTCAAATGGCAAAATGAAAATTAAATTAATAGTCTCTTATTATTTTTAACATATATAATATTATATTAATTATTTGTAAGTAACAATAGTTTTTGATTAATTTTTAGGTATTAGTAGTTAAAAAGACAGTACATTATTGTGTCTATTTGGAACTTCTGTAGACATGGCAGTTTGTGTTTTATTAGTAATATATATAGTTACGGTTGCAGACTTGTTTCTGTTTTTGTTATTTGCACGTTTTAATAGTTTAGTTCATAGAAAGGAAGAATTTAGGAAATGCGGAATGTTAATATAGTGCTGGAGGAATGTATTAGAGTCTTACATTCATGTACATTAATATAAAATAAGACAATATAAAAACAGAAGTAACTATCTTAGATTTAGCAAAAGGCATGAACAAAAACATGGCCCTAATTAGCTTAGATATTGAGAAAGCTTTTGATTCTGTAGATTGGAACTACTTATTTAAAACTTTAGAAGCATTTGCATTTCCAGAACAATTTGCTGGAGTATTTAAATACTTGTATAAAGATTCCAAAGCATATGTTAAAATTGCCTCTTACATTTCTCAAGGATTCACTTTAAACATGGCCTTGTCCCATCTACTGTTTGCATTAGTGGCTGCACCCTTAGCTAACAGTATAAGAAGCAATGAAAAATTATGTATTCTCAATTAATAAGGATTGCCAATCTAAAATACAACTTTTTGCAGATGATATTTTATTAAGTCCCCAGACACCTATACAAAGCTATTAGGAGTAAACATTGACAATAAACTCAGATTTGATATACATATCAACCAAGGCATTAAGTCAGTCAACAAGAAACTTGGGACCCTATATAGAATTAAAGCCTTCCTTACCCCGAATGCCAGGGCAGCCACAGCCCATTCACACCTTCTCTCTACCCTACTATATGCCTCTCCTGTCCTCACTCACCTTAACAAATCTGATCTGGCCAAGCTCTCATCCTGCTATAATCA
Source organism: Protopterus annectens (assembly GCF_019279795.1). Taxonomy (NCBI): domain Eukaryota; kingdom Metazoa; phylum Chordata; order Ceratodontiformes; family Protopteridae; genus Protopterus; species Protopterus annectens. The sequence continues at coordinate 434,624,664 of NC_056748.1, forward strand.
CATTGCCAGGTTCGTTACAGGCCTACCCTACAGAACACACCACTGTACTAACCTGAAAAAGCTTGGATGGATAGAATTCCACACCTTCTTCACCAGTCCCAACTCATAGAGGCCTTCAAAATCCTTAAACAACCTGAGAATACCCCAGCACTAAAAACTTAATGACTCCCTACTCCAATCTAAGCTGCCTTCGCTCAGCAAACAGACTCCTTGTCCAAACAACTAAATCTCTCAACCTAGGTGGTGACGCTATTTGCCAACACCACTGGTAAAATATGGAACTCTCTCCCAAATAACATCACGCTTGCAACTTCTCTAAGTCAATTCAAAAATAGTCTAAAACTCCACTTCAAGTCACACTGGCTATGTCCTTGCTCAAACCCAGACTAGCTCTGTGCCATTAACTAAAACATAAACAACTAGCTAAGATGATAAGTACTTTGTATACTGTGATAAAGAAATATGTATCCTGTCTAACTCTATGTCATTATACTGCCTACCGTCCTTGCTAATATGTTATTAATGTTACATTTGTAGTAATCTCAGAAATAGTAATGGCAGTCTTGTACTTGTATGTAAATAGCCTATGTTTTTGTTAAGTTCTTTCAGCTCATTTACTGTACCTAATTATCAATGTAACTCTGTTGGAGCTTTTCTCCCCGGGCCTCCGCTGAAAAAGGACATGTATCCAGTCGGACCATCCCAGTTAACAAATGTAAAATAAATAATAAATAATAAATAAGTATAGGAGATTTAAATTATTCAATTGAAAAAAAATGAGGAAATTGAAAAGTTTCAAGAAGTATCACTGCTGAAATTTAATAATAATAAAACTGAAACTTTACTGTTAAATCTATTACTAGATAGCAAGTTTAAAGATTAATATAAACCTTAATTGGGAAGGAAAAAAAACATATGGATAAATAATAATATAATAAAATAATAAAATGGAATTTTTTTTTTACATTTGAGGATAGGTTAGTACTTATTAAAATGGTTATATTACCCAAGATTATATTGCATTCCATAGCTTTAATACCTGACAAAAAACTTCATTCTTGTGGTATCCTAAAAAGCCAGGAATTGCTTATAGAAATCATATAAGATTATGCAAGAATGGTAGTCTTAGCTTCCTAGATGTATAATCATATTCCATGGCTGCAAATTTTAACTCTATTATACTCTGGATAGACTCAACTTATACTAATCAATGGAAAGCCATCCAGGAGAAGATTATACTAAAATCTTATAAGTCTATCAAATATGATAAATTAGAAATATGTATCAACCATTTCATCTGGTTAATAAAGTTTACCTTAGAAGGAAAATCATTTAAATCTTTAGACTCTGCATATATAAAATCAATTCTTAAAACAGTTAAGAAATATGTTTTTAAACCCCCATTAATATCAATATAGATTGTTTTTTTCTTTCCCAATGAACATATCTCTAGATTTAAGGAAACTCAGAACAATGTTGCAATTAATTTACTAATAAGGAATGGAATGGTATTATGGTCTGACTGCACTGAAAAAAGAAAAGCTAAGTCACCAGAATATTTCATGAAAGATTATAAGCTGGATGACTCTGTTAACCAATTAATATTATCCATCAGTAAGAAATTAAATTACTTTGCAGGTAATATGGGTGAAGAGGAGCAGAACACTATTCCCCCATTATATGACTATATGAATGCTATCATCATAGGTAAACTGACCTACAAATGAAGCCTGTCCAACTCTTATAGGTTAATTATAAATAATAATAATAATTTTGTTGCAAAATTCTGGGACTTTTTAGATAGTAGTGGATGAACTGACTCAATAGATAGCGAGAATAAAACTTTGTTACTTAAATCAGTTAGTCAAATTTCTTCTTGAGGTGGGTGAAACAAGTGACCAATGTGTTTCACCTGCAGCCTGGTTTCTACAAAGGACAATTCCATCTGAAGAGATTTTAGAATTGGAGGGGGCAATACTAACCAACTTTGAAGAACCAGGTACGAACATAAATGACATTGTTTTCAATTTTGGTGGTTGTACTATATATAATTTTTTTATACCTTCTCATCACTTCAATGTATGGCTCATTATTTCAAAAAGGTTTTAAATTTATACCTATGAGCCATTCCAATGTAGCTGACACTATGAGTTTAAACTGTTCACAAAAAATTGAATTTGAGTTGTTTGTTGTTATTCACTAATGAAGCCACTTTTGAAGGTGGTTTGGTGAGATGTAGTACATTTAACTCACCACTGGCACACCCCATTGCATTATTTGAACAGTTATGCAAGCAAAGTATAAGGGAGTGGTGTGGAAATAAGAAAAGGAGATTTTATAATCTGTCAACCGAGGAAAGGACTTTGTTGTCTAAACTGTCTAAAGATAGGAATATATGAGTGATGAAGCCAGACAAAGGTGGAGGGGTCATGATCACTGACCGTCATATGTATTCATCAAAAATATTGAATTTTCTTAACAATGGGGATTTTTTACAGAGGTTTCAAAGAATGAAATAAACATTGCCTACCACCATGTGGATTTGGTCCTTGAAGACCTCTGTATCACATTCAGTATTCCACCTAAAATCAAAGAATTCCAGCAAGTGAAATATCCTTGGGTCCCAGGAATTTTTGGTATCCCCAGAATCCACAAATCAGTGACTAACCCCCCCCCCCCCGAGAATGATTGTGGCTTCTGCTGGCTCCAAGATGGAAATGTTGCTAAACTAGTTGATTTCAAGTTAAAATCCTTTTTGGAAGACAAAAAACATATTTTGAAAGATTCCTAGCACTTCCTTTAAAATTTAGCTGATAGTGAATTTTTGCTGGATGCTTTATTTGTCACAGTGGACATCAAAGATTTGTTTTCCACCATTCTACATGAAGAAGGTATGGAATGTTTTTTACTAGTAATGGTGAAGGATACTCAATTTGATCAATCTGAAGCAGCCTTTTTATATCAATGTATGAATCTTGTTCTAAAGAACAACTATGTGTATTATGAGAGGGAGTACTACATAAGACATAGGGACATAGCTACGGTTGCCGCCTCAGCCCCGATATTTGCCAATATGGTATTGTGGTTTTGGGAAACCACTAGTATTTTTAACTACCCTTCTTTTCCAACGTAAGCCACTACTTATGATACCTGGATGATATTTTTTCTTATGGAAGGGAAATATCAATAAGCCAGAGCTCTTTATAGACTTCCTTAACTAGTCTATGAGTTTTTTGCAGTTTACCTACCAGGTGAATGAAATGACTGTCAACTATTTAAATATTACACTGTATAAACATTTTACTGCTTACAGATATGAGTCAATGGTATTTAGAAAGGACAGCTTTTCAAACACATATTTGCACTTTACTAGTCAACATCAAGGTGGCAAAAGAAAACCATAGTTAAAGGGCAACTTATAATGCTAAGCAGACTTGTATCTAAGAATTCATCATGAGGCTGACAAGCTTGGTGGTCTATTTTGAGAACAGGGATACCCAGTCAGTTTACTTGATGAAGTTCAGAAATGGATATCCAAAACACGACAGCCTCATTATAAGCCACTATTATATTGCCCCAATGGTCTGATAACCAGTGAAAGAAAGGTGGGCACTGAATTGTCATGAACGTTTGTCATTCAGTTTAATATAGACGTGTTTTCTCTCAAGAAGATTATAAACATGCATTGGTCCACTGTGTTTGGCTCTTTTGGTCTCTTGGATACCTTGGGAAACCTACCCCAATAAGTGTATAAAAGTAACAAAAATTTGAGAATAATTTTGGAAAGAAATGATGACCACCAGATTACAGTGCACCACAATGTAGGGATGAAATGTTGTGGTGCCTGAAGAAGGGCAGGCATTTACTGCAAGGCACCCACCTGGTTGTTGCGGTTTATCCCAAGGCAATGCCCCTGAAGGGCATTTTAATTGCAATACTAAGGGGGCTGTCTGCATCACATCCTGTAGTTCTTGTTCAGCCTTACATATTTGTAAGACAGTGGGGCCTTTAAAAAACAGGACTTATCAAAATGTTTATGCTATCAAGAAGGCTATGGATGTGAATGCACTGTACAAACATTCTACCCAATGTAACAATTTTAAAATGTTTGCCTTCACTATACTGGAGCAGGTAACCCCTTCTCATAGGGGTGATGACTGGGTGCTAGCACTTGAACGAAGGGAACTATACTGGCAAATACTGCTTAATTATTGCAGCCCCCTGGTATTAATGGTCTTATTTTAATTAAACCAATTATAAAAACAAAAGCTGCTACTATATGAAAGACTAGGATGTTTATAAGTTTAATATATTTATTAAAGTTTATCAAGTTGTTTTCAGTACTATATGCTGCTAAACTTTTCTTGCGTTTTTTATATATTTTTTGATACTTGTTTTGTAAGTACTATCACTTTAAATGGAATAGGGATTGGCACCTTTAAGGTTATATAATCCACCAGAACAGTTGCTACTTTGTTTCTGAAGAAGTTCCTGTTTGAATTGAATGGAATGAAAGCCCTTAAACTCGAATGTTTTTAAACATTAAATCTAGTTTGAGGTCCAAGTTACGTCTGGTATGGCATTCTTTTTTACTTTTTGTTAACCAATGTATATGGAATTGACTAAGGGTCAGAAAAGAAAACAAACAGTTATTGTCCAAGGTTTTAAGTTCTATATAAGAGGTATAAGGTGTGATGTTGCACAGGGATCTTTTATGGGCCTATTTTTTGTTTAATATGTTTTTTGCAAGTATCCTGAAACATTATTCTCTTTGGTTAAATAAATACAAGTATGATTGGAAAGTGCATTTTGCAATAGTTAACAATAAGGATTATGGAGAAATAAATTAGTATTTTTGTAAAATATCTGATTGGGCATCTAGCATAGGAATAGAAATCAGCACTGACAAGTGCAAGATTTTATTTTTTAGGAAGACCTCTAAATATGTACTAATTAAATTACAGGATTCAGTAATTGGTGAAGCACAGGACCAGAAAGCTCTAGGAATCATAATCAAGTAAGTTGTCTTTTTCTAAGCACATGGACACTGTTGTAAACTGAGTAATGTGGCAAATGATTGTTTATTAAGAAATATCACTACAAGAGATATCAGCTTCATGATTGCCTTGTATAAAGTCTGCATAAGACCTATATTAGATTGTGATAGCCAATTCTTTATTTGCACTTCTGGACTGTTTAGATACCTTAAGTCTGCTCAAAGAAAATTTACAAAGAGGATAAAATTTGTAACAAATTTATCATACAAAGATGCTACTTTAGAGGCATTATACTATTAACCTATAAAACTTGCAATAATAAGGAATTGAGAGAAACATTACATCTTACCATTTATGAAGGTGAAGAGACACATAAGGTCTATATTTGTGAACTATTGTATTAGATGGTAAAAAACAGAGCTATGAATATAACTTGTGACTAACTGTATATTCCATATCTGGAATAGGCTTCCTCTGCAGATTTGGAAATCTGCTACTATTTCAAGTTTCAAAAATAATTTAGATGCATGGGTAAATATAAATGTTTATGGCCCCGAATTTTCAGAGTCTGTGTTTCTTGCTGGCCTGTGAACTTGTGATATGAGTATGGTAATGTCTGTGAGTGGGGGTGGGGGGATCCATACCTCTAAACTACCCATAGACAAAACAGCACTGGTTGTAATATGAGGGAGGGGAACTAGACACCAAAGACACTTTCTTCAAATATTATTTTACATCACAGAAAAAGTTAATTGAACCAACAGATTTCGCAGCTGTGCATGAAGAATAAGAAGCAGGAAACTCTAATGTTTGGCATTATTTACTAACTTCATTCATCAATGTCAGACAGAATTTATAGGGGACAAAATCATGGACAATTTGTTCTATCAGGAACAGTTGAGAGGTATGTGAATGTGTCAGAGTGTGTGTGTGTGTGTGTGTGTGTGTGTGTGTGTGTGTGTGTGTCTGTGTGTGTGTGTGTGTGTGTGTGTGTGTGTGTGTGTGTGTGTGTGTGTGTGTGTGTGTGTGTGTGTGTGTGTGTGTGTGCATGCGTGTGTTTAAATGTCTGTGTGGGTGGGAGTGTAAATGGAGGGGTTGGCTATGTCAATGCAATGCATGAGCCGCCTGCTGTGATTATTGCAGTAATGTTCTTCTTAGCACTTGTGGTAGTTACCAAGAAAGTCAGAGACATTCAATTTAAATGATAATGAGGTCTTTACTCATTGTGGTGAATATGTCTTTGAATCACTGGTTCCAGTGATTGTGTTAAAGAGCCCTTTTTGTTACAGACTTGCTGCTCACAGCTGGCCTGTTTCTGAATCCCAATTAATAGTTTTACTGTACTGGAAATGTAAACTCTCTCTGAGTAAACAGGGGCTGCTTTAAAACAATGCACAAAGTACTGGGTGAACTGACACCAGTGAAGTAAAGTTGTATACATGCTTGTCTCATTCAGAGTTGGATCATACTCAAATGGGCCCCTAGGTGGGGTAATGGAGCCCCTCCCCATACACAACCCCCCCAACCATTCTAGTGTCCCATTACTTGGCTATTTTTCACCAGTTACCATAAACACTGTTCAAAACTCTCAGTGTGCATACTGTTTTCTGCTTTACTTCTAGAATGATTATTTGGATTTAATTTAAAACTTTTATTTCGAATTTTATAGCACAAACAATGATAGACATTTTCTAAACAAAGCAATACAGTCTCACAATGAAAACACACTTGGCATTCAAACTTCTCTGCCCTTGAAACTCACATTCATGAAACAACATTGAAACCCATATTCAAAGAAAATGCATTTGGCCTGTGGCAGATAAAGTTTATCTTTGGGCTGTTTTCAAATCATAGGCCCCTTGCACACATTCTTAGGACCATGCACAGTGTTCTTTGATACACCTTCCTGATTGTACTAAATTATACTCCTTGTGTAATACAGCACCACTTGTTAGATCATGTTTTAAATTTGTAGTTTTGAACATTTTTCTAGTAAGCAATGAAACAAAATGTATGAACCAATAATAACCAAACTGGCCAGTTCATAACATTTCAGCCATAAAAGTCTACTCAAATTTATGTCATTACAATCCACCAATATCAGTCAATGCACAATCTCTGCAGAAGTAAAAGTCATCTGAATGATTCCACATTAGAGATCTGTAACTAATGAAGAGGTTGCTGCTAGCAAACAACTTTATATTTTAGTGTTTTATCTACAAATTCAGTTCCTACTGCCCCTGAAGAACAAATTGCCTGCTACATTACACAAATGGTAAGCTGGTAATATTGCAATAGGGAATGGATGGCAAACTAACAACAGGTTCATAGTTACTAGGCATCTCATCCAAAGGAGGACATACTCAGGACTGCAGCACCCCACCCCCCTTAATGTACAATACAGAATCAGCAATTCATCTATATGCTGTGGGAATAGAACCCACATCCTTCTGAATCAAAAGCAAGTATGCCTCCTGTTGTGCTACTAATAATGCTTTAAACTCTTTAGGACAAGAGTGATATCAATTGCTAAACAAAACAGTTGTACATTGCAGACAGACGTAGCATAATCAGCAGTAAACTCCTCTTCCCTTGAAGCTCACAATTCCTTGGAAAATGCAACTGACACTAAACTCCTTGAAAATGCACCTGAAAGTCAAATCCTTGAAACTCAGTTTTCTTAATAGCTTGATAGTTGGGGTAGAAGATTCAGGTTCTTGTTTCCTGTAACTAAGGTAAAGAGTTTGAGCCTGAGCAAATTAACTATCCACCTGCTATCCTTTTGTAGGGCATTAAACACACACACACACACACACACACACACACACACACACACACACACACACACACACACACACACACACACACACACACACCTTACTTGTCTGTGGCTGTAGAAGAATCCAATCCAGCCATCCAGGAGTGTGTAGAAGAATAGAAGAATCCAATCCATCAAGGAGTGTGTTTACATTTTGTGGAAGCAGGCAGGTTCATGTCTTTTTGTAATGAAATTCTGTGCATCCGGAAAGTAAGAACAGGAGGTCTGTGCAATGATGATGCACACACAGACGCAACAGGTGTGTGAGACTGGACACAAAAGACATTCTTAAATACTAACACCCTTAAAAAACATGTATTTTTTAATTAAAAAAAGTAAATGTGTCAGTTCCTTGGCAAGTGGGCTGCCTCCCAGCCATTGGTGGCCCCCTCCACGCCAGTGGGCCCTAGGCAACTGTCTTGGTTGCCTAGTGCTAGATCTGACTCTGGTCTCATTCACAGACAAATATTTCATTTTTTTATTAAGATGTTAAGGTTTAATAGCTGTGATAGCCTCTGGACCAGTAATCATGGAGCCTCAACCCTCATCACTGGTACCAGTGGGGGATGTTCACTGGGAGGATAACAGGTACACACACAGTATCTCCAGATGCGGCTCTCTGCATCAAGCACAATCATAAACAGTTTCTCTTAAGAGCACATGGGGAACACAGCTAGTCTGGGGATGGCTTCTCCCTCTTTCTCCAAATCACCAATAAGACTCCCCACTGGCATAGCTATAGAAATGAGATCTCAGCTGAGTGTCAAAGCCAAGACCTCCAACACCCTCTGTGTCCAACCACATCCCTGTCCAAGTAGCTGACACACAGACTCTTGGTGATTTGATTTACACATGCACACACCTGGGATAGAATGGCACAGGATTACTAGCTGTGCCCCCTTCTGCCCAGACTATAAGGTAGATACCACCTCCACCAGATACTCCTGCCAGCTACCTTAAGGCTCTTACAAGAGTACCCAATAGACTGAGTGAAATTAATATTAATACAAATGGTAGTTTGATCAAAAGCAAGGCTATTAGGAGTGGCCCACACAGTGTCACCAAATAAATATGCAAATACTCTCAAAACTTAAATATCTGTACAAAGATCAGCCACAATGAAATGCTTAAATATATTTAATAATAAATGATAAAAGAAGAAATACTAAGTATATATTCACAGTGACATCAGAGTTCAAAATCACAGGAAATATTTAAAATAACATTGAAGAACAGACTCAGACAAATAAAGAAAAACAATGGGCCAAATTCAATTAAGCCTACACTAAGTGTACACTGTTCTGAGTGAACAGACAACACAGACATAACTCACACCTTCTTCCTCCTAATTTTAGTTTTCTTACTGATATTCTTGCAACTTTAAATACTGACAGGGATTCATAAAGGTTACCACAAAATGTAGACTACATATCCACTTAGTGTAATCTTTCTGAGTGACTAAAAAGCACAAAAATGTGATAAGACTTTTATTGAATACATATCGTGTACACTTAGTGTATACTTACTATAGGCTTTTTGAATCTGGCCCAATATCTAAACTATGCTTCACTACATTCCTGACTGAATCTAAGAGAATTACTATTCCCTACTTACTTAATAGAGCAAGGTAGATGGTGTAGTGTGTCATGAAAGGAGATACTGCCAGCACAGCTATCTAGAATTTTGTAAATAATTATATGTCATTGATGAATATCAAAATTATCTGTGTAAGATATTTGTGTTACAACTGCATTAGAACTGTATGTTACATGTATATCAAACTGCTAGTACAAAAGTGAATGTTGAAAAGGGTTTGCAAAGGACTGAGCTTAAAAATGTAACCACAGTGTACCCTACTGGAAATAACAGAAATGTACATGCACTATTGTAACTGTTTAACTATATATATTTTAACAGTGGAAACTGGAACACAGGAGGTTAACGTCAGAAAAATAGCTGAAATTAAATTACTTTATGGCAGCAAGGAGATACAGTGTCTAAAACTAGGGAACTTTTTGTATTGTCTTGGAAGTGTTTTATTGTTTTATGACTTCCAGTCTTTGGCATACATCTGAGGACAAGCCCTCATCTATGTATTTTTACAGGTAGATGCTAAATGCTACTAGCTGCCATCGATGGTTGTTTTGAGCCTGGGATCTGAAGTCAGATGACAAGAAGTGATGTCATTCTGCAAGTTATCCCAGCAGTAATATTTGAGAGGTCTATATTACATTATCGAAGTTTCAAAACGTTGAATCTGATATAGTCGACACCATATAATCAAAATCTTGAAACATCGAAAATGTAATAAAACACAACAACCTACAAAAACAAATCATTTAAATGCTCTAAGCAGGGGTGGGCAAGCCCCCCTGCACCCCCCCCCCGCTACTTAAATATACCAACTTCGAGATCGCACTACAGTGCAGAAAAGGGAAATCATCCTTTTCCATGTTGTACGGAGATCTCCGTTAAAAGATTTGAAGTTTCAAGACTTTGATCATATGGTGTCGACCATATCAGATTTGAAGTTTTGAAACTTCGATCCTCTGATATAGATCCATATTTGAAATATTAATCTGAGAGCTCTCTGTGAGAGACAACATTTTATATTCTGACTTGGGGCTGATAACATCAAAGAAAACCATTCACCACACATCTGCCTTCTCTAATAAGTAAGTTAGTAGGGAATAGTGTAATTCTCTTAGCTACAGTCAGGAATATAGTGAATATTAGTTTAGATTTTTTACTTTATTTATTTCAGACTGTCCTGCAATGTTGTTTTAAATATTTCCTGTGGTTTTGAACTCTGATGTCACTGTGAACATACATAGTATTGTCTTATTATTTTATTATTAAATATATTTAAACCTTTCATTGTGGCTGTTCTGTCTAGAGATATTTAAGTTTTGAGAGTACTTGCATATTTATTTGGTGACACTGTGTGGGCCACTCCTAATAGCCTTGCTCTTGGTCAAACTATCATTTGTATTGATAGTAACATTACACAGTAAGATTGGTCACCCTTTGTTAAGGGCTTTAATGTAGCTGATAAGGGGCTGTGGTGGAAGTGATAACTACCTTATAGTGTGGGCAGAAGAAGGGGGCATAGCTAGTAAACTTGTGTCAGCCTTCCCAGGTGTGTGTGTGTAAAATAAATTTCCAAGAGTGTGTGTCAGCTACTTGGGCATGGGCATGAAGCACTGGTTGGACAGAGAGAGTGTGGAGGAATTGGCTTGGAATCCTGGCTAAGGACTCAGCTCTGTAGCTGTGCCAGTGGGGAGTCTTATTGGGGGATCTGGAGAAACAGGGAGAAACCAGCCCTGGACTGACTGTGGTCTCTGTGTGCCCTTAAGAGAAATTGCACTTGATGCAAAGAGCTGCATCTGGAAATACTGTGTGTGTACTTGTCATCCTCCCAATGTACGCCCCCCCACTGGTGCCAGTAGTGAGGATTGAGGCTCCTTGATTACTGGTCCAGTGTTGGGGTGTCACATGGTGAATGGTAATTTTTGTTGTTAGGCTCAAGACAGAATACAGAATGCTCTGTCTCAGTAAGAGACTGCTCAAAATAATATCTAAAATATTACTTCTGGGATAGCCTGAAGAATGACATCACTTCTGGTCATCTGACTTCTAGTTCCCATGCAAATCCCCATTGCTGGAAGCTGGTAGGATTTAGACCTACCTGTAAAAATACATATACAACGGCTTTTTGTCAGATTTGTGGCAGGAGCTAGAAGTCAAAAAACAATCCCATACCTCCTCGCTTCCAGAGCAGCAACTAGTTCACCCCAAAGGCAATCCAGAAAGCCTCCCAGTACAGACCCTGTGTCTTTGGCTGTATTAAAAACTGTGAGACAGCATCTTTATGGTCCAGCCCATAAAGTGATTTAATTTCAGATATATTTTAAAGTTTGCTGGACTGAGGTTAATCTTCCAGTTTCCTCTGTTAAAGCACATACATTCAAACAGTTACAATAGTGCACATACACCTCTTTTCTCTCCAGCAGGGCACATTGTGGATACATTTCAAGTACAAACACTCTACAAATACCTTCTCAGCACAAACATCTGTACAAATCAGTTTGATAGACACATGACATATACTTTTAATACATTTGTACCTCAAGCATCTTGAATAAATCAGTTTGATATTCACAAATGACACATAACTATCTACAAAATTCCAGCTAGCTGTGCCGGCAGTACCTCCTATAGTCACAATAGCTTGTTAAGACATTTTTTAAAGATATAACAATTAGGTAAATTCTATTTGAAGCAGCACAATGTTGCAGCAATTATCATTGCCATCTCTCAGTTCTAAGTTCCCTGGTTCCTTTCATAGCTAGGGAGCTTGTCATTGCTAACTAGCATCAATAGTTTCCTTCCAAATTCCAAAGACATGCTTCAAAAAAAATTGTAAACGCTACATTGGTTCTAGGTGTTTCTGTGAATTTGTCTGTAGTGTGAGGGAATAGCCTGAGTTAAGGTTCAGCCTACCATGACTCTGGAGTAAATAAAATAGGTACATACAGCAGATGAAATGGAAATTTTGTTTACTTAGTATATGAATTTCCAGTGTCTTTTCCCCACCTCAAGTCTTCTAATGAAGTGCTTAATATGTCATGTTACATTTGTCCATCCTCAACCCCTTTTCCCATTTTTGCACATGTGGTCAGGGTGTCCCTTAAACAGTGCAATCATCTGGAGCCAAGGTTTACACTGCCAGGTAGCTAGCCCTGCCATGGTAATTCTTCCACACCACACACTCACATGCTCATACCTATGGCCAATTTATAATGTCCAGTCCACCTTACTGCTTGTCTTTGGAGTGTGGGAGGAAACCAGAGCACCTGCAGGAAACCCACATGAACACAGGGAGGACATGGAGACTCTGCACAGAAGGCACCCCAGCCAAGTGTCACTCAATGCCTAATATGTCATGTTTGTCCACTGGATAATTTTTAAATATTATCCGAGTTTACAACTTGCTTCTTAATACAAACCCTAATTTTCTGTAGTAATATAATAGACCATTATTAAGACAGTATGGAAGTAACTGCTTTACTCAAAATATGATGGGCACAGCAGGAGTAGGCCAGCTTTCATCAGCTGAGATCCCACTGTCACTGGTCTATATCACATAGTCGAAGTTATGTAACTTCGAACACCTAATGGTCGAACCATTATGTTCGAAGTTACATAACTTCAATTACCTAAAAAAAAAACAATGGACGACAAAATAAACTGTTGTAAGCAGGGGGGCTTGCACCCCACCACACCCCCCACTACTTAAATATACCAACTCCAAGATTGCACCACATTGAAGTGAATGGAAACCTCCACCTATGGAGATTTCCACTCACACGCTCGAACTTTTACAAATTCAAACATATGTGGTTTGAACTTGTAAAAGTTTGATGACGTAATAGGAGCCTCACTGCCACATATTTGATCTAAAAAAGCTAATCTGCATCTAATGTTGGGAGCACAAGATGAGAAAGTGTGCAAAATCTCAGAATTAATGCTGTCACAAAATGATAAATAGAGGACATCTGGATACAGGAAACAAATGAAATATAATTTAATTTATTTTTTCAGTACGTTATCCATACACTATGAAAGTTACATTTTATTTTTCAAGTTGTTCACAGACTCTAACTGAATATGTCCATAGTCCAGTATATATCTGGAAAGAAAAAAAGTTACTTCTGTAAATTGTAGCACCTGGTATTAATAAATAAATCTGATGGGGCATAAAGTCATAAGAGAGACTATCGGTGTATCTGCATAATGTACTATCTGTTGTATTACCATGAACATTTATTCACAGATTGTTATTGCATAGCTTTATGACTGAAAGCACAATTAAGTGAGTATCTAGGCTGTGACTTTGCATTGGTGAATATTATACTTTTAATAGACTGTTGTAGTGTATGCTTCTGTGAAATGCACACGTAACTTGATTTTAGCAGTGACAGTCAAAGAATGAGTATACTCTGAGATGGACCATCTCAACAAAGTGGAAGATTGTGGTTTTGCTCTGACTTAAGGTAATTTTTCCAAGGCATGCTGACGTTTGACTTGGAATATTTGGATATTGGGGGATTTGCATAGGTTCATAATCTTCTATGTGTCATGTTTTCTTCATTAATGGCTTTCCAGGAACACAATCTCCTTGATTTTAATATTTTTTTTGGTACACTTCCATTTGTTAACTCTTCATTTCAATATATCTAGACTCTCTGAAGATATTATATGACTAGAGATGTGATTCACATTATTGACATATTTCTGTGAACAAAACCTACCTCTCCTAGCAGTGCTGCTTGTCAAGACAATAAGCCTTGTGTTCTGATGTAAGTGAGTGTTTATACATGTATGAAGATTTAGTGCCAACATGACCATCAGTACCTCATCCAAAATGCACTTAAAGGTTAAATAAATGTTCCCACTTATACACCTGAAGCACAAACTATATAGGGCTGTCGGGATTATCATGCCGAATAGTGTTTGCATTTTTCTAGCAAATGCTTTTTGAACCAACTGCAAAGTGTTCATTTGTATTTGTGTATTAAAACAGTAACTACTTTTTTTCCAAAGTTGCTCTTAAACAGATGAAGCTCTGCTAATGGTAGAAGGTCTCTGGATGGGGGAGGGGGCTATAGTTCAGTATTATATGCTTTTTTCCTTTTTTAATTATTGATATGTATTTACAGTAGTGCAAAATAGTCAGAGTTGTTGTAATTTGCATATTTTGAGCTCCACAGTGTTTGTTTTGGTGTTCAGGATTTCATAATTTCGCTCGTCATTAATTTAATAAGATGACATATCATCATATTCAAGATATAGAAAATTTTTGGAAATACTGATGGGCATGTTGACTAGAAGCCCCAGATGGCTTTAAACACTGTTAAGAAAGTTATGACTTTTTAATGAGAAAAAATAATCCAGATTTTGTTTACATGTCAGTACCCTTCCACAGGGATCCCCTGGATTTTACAGAATGTACGTTTGTCTGACAAATGCAGTGGCATGATTTAATGTCAATGGTATAGCTACCCCTGCCCTCTTTAGTAATGGGTGCTAACCCTAACCTTAATCCTGCCCCCTCCCCCCCAACCCTAACCTACACCTTAACGTCATTAAAACCTTTCCATAACACTGCCAATATTCAGACAAATTTGAGGGTAGTGTTATGGGGGGGGTTGTTTTAATATTGGGAGAGGAAATAGTTTTCCTCTCTTGATATTATTGCTTTCAGTTTTGTTTGCATTCGGTATTGTGTATGATCAAACTTATTTTGTTGATGTTTTATAGTTAACATTAGGGTGCTTCAGTCCTGCACAATACATCCCTCTCCCCCACATACACATTCGCTCTACCGAGACCACTAAAATGTCACATACATGCTACATATATGTGCGTGTGTGTGTGCGTGTGTGTGTGTGTGTGTGTGTGTGTGTGTGTGTGTGTGTGTGTGTGTGTGTGTGTGTATGCTTATATACCCATGTATAGATTATATAGATATATATCAGTGTGTGTGTGTGTGTGTGTGTGTGTGTGTGTGTGTGTGTGTGTGTGTGTGTGTGTGTGTAGGGCTAATGTATAGGTTGATACTTAGTTGGATTAGATAGGCAATGATTCCTGCATGTGGGATTATGTCAGAAGCCTTTTTCAAGCTAAAGTATGTGCAGTTCACTGATCTTCCCCTGTCTAGCACCTCTGTGATTTATTTCAAAAGAGTCAAACAGATTAAGTAGGAAGGAAGTTAGGTATGAACTGCTCTTACAAAGCCAAAGGTTTAGGTTAAGGGTTTATAGGTTACCAATAATTTTACTGCTACATAAAGTATTGAATATATTATTGATTAATTTATCAGACTGATGTGGTTAATCAGTCTGTAGTTTCTAGGGTCAGTGGTTGTGCCCCCTTTGTTTACTTGCTCAGTGCAAGCTCATTGAGCCCAGGCTATCTGCTAGCATCCAATACCATTTGCCATGACATTTCCTTCTTCTCCAGTAGTAGTCTTATATTTTAAAGCTTAAAGCACTGAACCAATAAAGGGAATTATATACCATGACCTTAAGAAGCATGTGGGTTATATGTACATGCCTATGTATCTCATGCAACTAGTAAGCAGACTAAGCTCACTGAACTTATTCTCCTTTTACCTTAGAAGCTAAGCAGGGTAGGGGCTGGTTAGTACTTGGATGGGAGGCCATCTTGGAGTACCAGCTGCTGCAGGCTTAAATATTTAATATTTTAAACTTTTAAAATTTTTAACATTTAAGTATTTATAAATAATTAAGTATTTCTGTTGACCTTTTTATTAGCTATTTCAATTTTCAGGCCTGTTATTAGAC
This sequence comes from Protopterus annectens, assembly GCF_019279795.1. NCBI lineage: Eukaryota > Metazoa > Chordata > Ceratodontiformes > Protopteridae > Protopterus > Protopterus annectens. Next base: position 434,640,848 of record NC_056748.1, read on the forward strand.
ATGAGTTGTGTGTTTCTATATTGGTGTTATGTATTTTATATGCTATATTTATATTTTAGATATTTTTGTATGGTGAATATTGGATAAAAGGAAAGTGCTGCTTTAATGAAGTGTATATGTGTGTGTGTGTGTGTGTGTGTGTGTGTGTGTGTGTGTGTGTGTGTGTGTGTGTGTGTGTGGCTTGACCAGTAGGGTTGTTTTTGAGTATATTTAAACAGGGCAAACATATATAGGATTATCTGATGAAGTTCATAAGAAGTGAATGAAAGTGCTAATCTTTTTTTATTTTGTGTTCATTAAAGTTCAATAAATTCTAGTTTTACTGTACATCCACTTGAGCCAGCTTTTGTTTGGACATTATCTGTAATGTCTCAAATTGATTTTGTTGTGCTTCAGCCTGCCAATAAGTTTTGTTGGTGTACAAACAAGATTTACAATGTTTTTAATTATGAGGCCAATTTAGAGTAAATTACTTTTTTTTGGTAGTTTAGTGAGGATTGGAAAAATAGAAATTGATCCGGACACTGTTACAGTATTACAGCTGGAAGGAGTCTGACTTTGACTTTCTTCCATATTTTAGACATCAAGTTATTGCAGATATATAATGTCAGATATGTTGAAGGGGAGGAAATGTGGTCTTTAGAGAGCTTAATGAATAAGGGAAGCAGTGAATGAGATCTTCATGGCGGAATTGTCAAGATTTTTTTCAAGAAAGGTTTCATTTTTCTTTGTATACCAGAGGCGTAAAGGTAGAATGCATATGAGTGGGACTGAAGCTGATGAGAGATTGTTTTGAAGAGAAGTGGTACTGAGTGATGTTTTGAGACTACACCAAGAAAAGCTGAACTGAAATGGAGCCATTAGTGGCTTTAATGTAGCCTGCATTTACAAGGATATGCTTTTCAAGTCCTCCTACAAAGAAGGTTTACTTCTCACCAGAAAGGTAGGAAGAGCAGTTTGTTAGGACTGGCTGAAGACTGTTTTAGGTTACTGTACTGCTTTATTGGTTAAATTGCAGAGTACACCAAATCTGCTGCGTCTGTCATTATAAGGTGAGTACTTCCCAATAGGTGAGACTTGGTCTCTCAGTCTTAAGAAGGCTTCTATTTTTTTTTTTTGTGGTTAGACAGTGCAGCAACTGGAGAAAATGTGTCCCTTTTCTGAAGTAATAATATTGGTAAATGTTTCTGCTCTCAGGATAATCTAACAGATATACTTTAATTTGCTCATAATTGTTTTGACTTTTTGATCTAAAGAAATTTTGAAGTAGAAGTTTTTAGGGCATAAGATCTTAGATAACAGTGAAGCACATAATGGTTAAGTGGTCATACCCTGTGTCAATTAATTTTATACAATGCGGTATTGGCGTTAGAAACAGTGTTTACTGATTTGACTGATTTAGTTAAGCTAGACAAGTAAGAATCTACACTGTTTTATGCCAGTTTATCCTCCCCAGGGTTGGGTGGGCGTTCGAAAGACATGCGTAAATGGGTGTGCCTTCATTGAAAGTTGGACGTCGAGCTGGCACCTCGGCTTTCGTGAAAATCTACTGCCAATCATTTGTGGACCGGAATTCCGCTGTGGCAACCCCTAACTGGGAAAAGTCGAAAGACAACAAACCACAAATATATCTGTATTCAGTTTGAAATAAGTCTATTGTAAAAATAATGGTTAGAGACTGTGGGATATGTGATATTTAAACTAAAATGCCAGTACTACACTCTACTTTGTCTGTTTTAAGCTTATAATATCTGGTCACATTTTATCTAGTCTAATACAGAAAAATAAGCTAGTGACTTTGAAGTGGCTGATTTTTATAAACCAAAGTATCACTTTTTCATACTATTTAGACTATTTTACTTCTTAATTATGTGGCTGCATTTGATAATACTACCATTGTGCTGTGAAATACGTTAACTACTGGGTTGCTCTGATTGTGTTATGGCCATTTTCTATGATTATTGCTGCTCTGCTGTATAGAAAATAAATGTTCTTAACAGTGCTATGTTCTACTGGCTGAAGGACCCTCTACTTATCACATATACTAACTTATGTATCTATCATCAGGGTCTATTCCCCTCTATCTGCTAGATCCCTGAAAGGCTTGAATGGTAGAAGGGCACCTCCCCTGCTGAAACCTAACTTGAAACTTTCCTGCACTGTCCCTCGTCTCTGAAAAGATCTGCCAAGGGTTAATATTACCTTATCCTGTCTGTATGTAGTATATTGATTAGCCATACTAGGTATACAGCACTACCAGTAATCCCTCAAAGCCCCACAATCAACCCTAAAATACTAAACTGGGTTACTCCTATATATTATCTATTTATAAGGATTTCCTAATGAACATATCTAAGTTTCTAAGCAGTCCTAAAACTACAAAAATAACAGAAAATTGGTAGAAGAAAGCTTAATGTGTGAAAAGGCTGCAAAAACATGATTACTAACAGTATACTATGTAAAACTTGTATACTGAAGGCAAAAGCAAGGGTAAGAAAGTATTTTTAAAAAAAAGAAAAAGACTCATTGTACTTATGTGCTTATACAGGTCCTACAGAGCTCGTTGTCAGGTTAAGACCCACTGTGCTCGCCCTCTGTGCTCGGGCTCACTCCAAGCCCCACCCTGCCCCCAAATACCACCTGCCCCTACTAGTCCTAAATTTATAGCTCTAAAACCACTCCCCCTCTTTTTATAACCAATCAATAACTCTCAAGGCATCATCAGGACTCTCCTTACCTACCCATCCTAATTATACCTCTAATCAAGTTGGGCAAAAATCAAAGCTAATACCTACACAATGCCTCTCTTATTGACCATGAAACCTTTCAAATAAATGCTATTATACTGCCTACTACTCTTGATGATAATTCCACATCTTCTCACCACCTACAAAAATCTGTCCTACCTAGGCTACCACTACCCAAGAAGCCAAATCATCACTCCAATAATATGGATTAAATTAGACCACTTAATAATCCCCCTTATAACTAACTCCTTGGATACAAAATACCACCAACCCATTAGATCCAGATATATCAACCCCAAAACCAAGAATTACCTAAGACTAATATTTAAATTCCTGAAGCTCACAATTAGACTACATGGCAACCTCACAAGGGATGGGAACATTCATCCAAACCCTGGGCCAACCTCACTAGTCGATCCTAGCCCCAATTCTACTATTCCCACTAACTTACAAACTTTAAATAGACCTTCAAACCCACTCCTGGTCAGTCAATTAAATATTAGAAGCTTAAATAATAAGGTCCACCACCTGCATGCACTCTTAGATACACATTCCCCATTTATAGTTTGTCTTACTGAAACCTGGCTAAAACCATCAATGACAGATAATGAGGTTTTACCCCCAGGTTATAACATACTAAGGTTAGACCATACCACTAGGAAGGGAGGAGGAGTAGCTTTACTATACAAAACTACTCTAGATGTGACCTCTGATTCCATACAACCACCCCGTGTTGATAATGCTGAAATTTTCATTACCAAGCTTCAAATTAATAAAAACAAAAGTATTAACATAGCCTGTGTCTACATTCCCCCAGGTAATAACACAAACAACCTAGAAGATATCTTCTCTTGGCTGTCTAGTAACTACCCTCAAGAAACCATTGTTCTAGGAGACTTCAACATTGACTGGAATATTTGTTCCTCAGAATCTCCGACCATCCATGTAAATCTATACGGATTTACTCAGATCATATCCTCCCCTACTAGGATCAGTAAATCTAACAACAAATATAGTATCCTAGACTGGATACTCATTAATAGCCATCCCCACATGTATAGAGCCGGTACCCGACCTGAAGACATAAGTGACCATTCTCTTACCTATATAATTAGGCATAAGACTGACACCCCCCACCAACCTACTTACAAAACAATTAGAAACAACAAAAACTTTAACCCCACTAATTTCCAAAATGAACTCAAAGCATGCAATGGGCAGTCCTAAAACTTGAAGAAGCTGTATTATATTTCAACATCAAACTCCTAGCTATCCTTGATACCCATGCATCTGCATGTTCTATAAGGACTAAAGCAAAAGTTGTTCCATGGCTTTCAAAAGAAACCAGACAAATGATCTTACTTAGAAACAAAGCTTGGACCACTTGGTGTACCACAAAATCCCCCTTAGATCAACTTAGATTTAGACAACACTAAAAAATCTACTACCCTAGATAAAAAAAATTTTACTGCCATTTACAACAGAAGCATCAAAACAATCCGCAAAAGTTTTGGGCAGGCATAAATAAACTTATTCACCAGGGCAATGCCCAACACCTATCCCCTCGGCTACCATTCAAAAAACTTTGGAAGACATTGCCAATTCCTTTAATAGTTTCTTCACAGAAACTATCCATTCAGTAGCTAATCAACTATCTCCCAGTTGCCCAAGTCCTAATGCCGCCGCACCTAGTTCTCAACTCCCCTTTAACTTTCAACCAGTTTCCACATCACTTATCCGTGCCCTAATCAAAAAAACTAAAACCTACCACCCCTGCAGCGGATCCCTCCCAGCTGAGTATCTCCAAAAAGCTGTGGATGCCATAGCATACCCAATCTCTATCCTGCTCAATAGAACTATATTAGGAGCCACTATCCCCTCCATCTGGAAGACACCCCATGTTATTCCACTCCACAAAGGGGGCAGTTCCATTGAACTGTCAAATTACAGAACTATAGCTGTTTTGTCACCCCTGGCTAAAATTATGGAGAAGTGCATCCATAAACAACTCCTGAGCCATCTCATTCAGCACAATCTCCTGGCTAACTCACAGCATGGTTTCAGACCATTCCACAGTACAACCATGGCCCTCCTCTCCTTCTCCAATGTTATTAATCAAAACTGAAACAACAATAAGCTTTCTTCTGTCCTCATTCTTGATCTCTCTAAAGCTTTCGACATGGTCAACCACCAACTACTCATACACACACTTAAAACTATTTCCATGTATGTTCAGCCTAGCCAATGGCTCAAATCTTATCTGAGTGGTAGATAACAGGCTGTAGTCTGGCAGAACAAACTATATTCCCTTATACCTATCACCCTTGGGGTCCCTCAGGGCTCTATATTAGCACCCCTATTATTTTCTATCTTTATTAATGACCTGTATACAGTTATCCCAACAGCCACCTGCATTCAATATGCAGATGACTCCACTTTGATTTGCTCTGCCACCTCCCCTTTAAGTCTGCAGGCTCTATCCCAAAATGTTTTTAAAACTGTTGAAAATTGGCTCTGTAATCGTCTCCTATTAAATCCTAACAAAATGAAGCTACTGCTTTTCTCCCCCACTCGTAAAGCCTCCGCTCCAACCTTTACTATAAACTCTAACAATGGCACTGTCATTGTCCCAGATCCCTGTATCAAACTCTTAGGTATAACAGTCAATAACAACCTCAAGTTTGATATCCATATTAATCTAACTATTAAAAAAGTTAATAAGAAAACTGGGCTCACTATACAAGATCAAACCTTTCCTCACTCCACTAGCTAAGATGGTAATTGCCCGCATACATCTATTTTCCACCCCCCTTTATGCATTCCCTCTCTTCATGAACTTGAGTAAGTCTGACCTTAATAAACTCTCTAGCTGCTTTAATCATATTGCTAGATTTGCCACTGGAGCAGCATACAGAACACACCACTGTCTGAACCTAAAGTATCTATGGTGGCTAGAATTGCCTATCCAACTTCAGTACAATCAGCTAATAGTAGCACATAAAATTCTCTACCAACCTGAAAACACACCTGTACTTTCAAAAATTATCACCCCTTACAGCAACCTCAAGACACTTCGCTCATCCAACAAAAGAATAGTTCAAACCCTCAAAAGCAACAACTCATCTGGAGACTCTCTGTATGCCAACTCTGTTGGTAAAATATGGAACTCACTTCCTGCTGAGCTTACTTCAGAATCCCTTCTAAACCCAATTAAAAAAAAATCTAAACAGTAGTTTAAAAGGAAATGACTATGTCCTTGCTCTAATCCTGACTAACTCTGGCAATATAAACATGTGCTAAAGAGGTCTTTTGGCCACTCCTACATTGCTTCCTAATTGTTATTCCATAACAAATCAAATTTATATATGATAGAATGAATGACTTTTATCCTATGTATTGTATCTGTAACAGTGCTTTAACTTGATTAATGTAACAGTTTTTCTGTATGTATGTATGGAGCTTTTCTCCCCGGGCCTCTGCTGAAAATGGACAAGTATCCAGTCAGACTATTCCAGTCAACAAATGTAAAATAAAATAAATAAATAAATGTTACATGGAATATTGGTGATTACTAGCTCAAGAATGGAGTGGTTACATGTTATTTATGGGGTCTTTGCTAGGTACTGTACACAGCTGGATGGGTTACAAGTGGTGATTATGATTAGCTTTTGAATGAAAGTGTAAAATGTATGCAAAACAGTTGGTGCTGACAGGTATACTAATACAAGGTATGGCAACTGGGATTTCTGAACTGCAAGAGATAACAAGACACCGGTGGTGGTGCTGCGGTAGCATTGTCGCCTCACAGTAAGACGCTGTCCGGTTCGATTCTCAGCTAGAGTGTCTTCTGCATGATGGCATGCATGAATGGGCGTACCTTCATTGAAGGTTGTGCATCAGGGCTGGTAACTTGGCAAGTAAAAATCAACTACCAATCATTAGCGGACCGGAGTTCCGCTGTGGCGACCCCTAACCGGGAAAAGCCAAAAGAAACAACAAGAGATAACAAGACAATGTGAGTCATAATGAGTTGAGCTGGCTTCTGCAATGTACATTCTCTACAAACTTGCTTTAGAAGGGATTTCTTATGGATAATGCTTTCATGAGAGTGACAAATGGTTCGAGGTATCTAATTAATCACTAAAATGAAAAATTTACCTTAAATCTAGTTTAGTTGCTTTCTCCTAATTCATCGGCTCTCTCTAACATCATCATAACATTTTTGTAGTCTTCTACAAAAACATTTTCATAAATGGGAAATTAAGGAGCCACTAATAAAATCAGTAGAAGTTATGTGTCAAAAAGACTGATGCGACAGTATATTTCATGTAAATATTCTAAAATCAAGGACCAACACAGGTATTGCTGATAAATATTATATTTTTCTTTATCAGATGTAAGCAAAATTATAAAAAGAGAAAGAAACAAAAAGAAACAAAAGTATCAGGAAGCAAACTGAACGGCTCACAGCTTATTGGTAGCTGAAATCTATTGTTATATACCTGATTTACACAGCAAATGCAATTTCCTAATATAAATAACTAAAAACCTAAACATTAGTCATTTCTTCAGACTGCCTCCTTCTACCAAGCATTTAGCACTGGCAAATGCTTATTTTAATTCGAGGTCAGTCTGTTTATAGTTCTAAATAATCTAGAGAAATCTTTTCTGCACTGGTTATGTATCCGAGTTCTAACATTTCCATAAAAGAGGTGAAAAAATGTTTTGGTCTTAAAATCAGTAAGCTGGCGATTGTTTGTTTGTTTGTGTCTTTCGGCTTTTGCCGGTTAGGGGTCGCCACAGCGGAACTCCGGTCCGCTAATGATTGGCAGTTGATTTTTACATACTGACTTGCCAGGCCTGACGCACAACCTTCAATGAAAGTACGCCCATTTATGCATGTCTCCATGCAGAAGACGCTCTAGCTGAGAATCGAACCGGACAGCGTCTTACTGTGAGGCGACAATGCTACCGCAGCACCACCACCGTGGTAAGTGGCGATATATATATATATATATATATATATATATATATATATATATATATATATATATATATATTTTTTTTTTTTTGTTTGTTTTTTTTTTTGTCTATGGCTATGTTCAGCAAGCAGTGTATTTACAATTGATTTCTGATGTGCTGGTCAAATCCTTGCATAGCTTAGAAATGCCTGTTTACTACTATACTTTCAGGATATCTAATACTGGGCTGGCTCTCTAACCCCTCCACAATGTTACCTTATAATCTTTGATTTGAAGCTGCTTGAAGGTAATTACATAGTAATTAAGCCAGGCTCTTCTTCCATATTGTAATTAAGTTACTCTGTTCTAGTCTATTATTTGTTTATGAATTATGTTTTGCTTTATTATGTGGTTTACTTTTTTGAAGTCTGACTTAAAAGCAAATGCTGTTTTTAGTTGCAATCATTACATAAACAAAAGTAACATTTTAAATAAATGTTTGTTTTGTCTTTGGTAGTTCTTGAAGGTACGAAATAATTTTCTTACATGTGGAGTATCAGTGCAAGTACAAGACTCCATAACATGCAATTTTAGCTGACATACCTTACTGAAGGTACAATAAACTGTATTTCTATCCTCTAAGTACAGAAGAGAGTAATAATATTTAATGTATAATCATTTAAGGTTCCAGTTGAGTTAGCAGAAGAGGGAAAATAACAGATGAGTATGACATTTAAGATTAAAAATTCAAAAAAGAGAATTTAGGAATAATAAAGTGGAAGAAATTTAGAATAACAGAGAATCTGAAGAAAGAAAAGAAATAAAATATTTATTTGATGTCATAGAAAAGCAGATTGAAATAAATTCAATTGCAATCAGAGAAACAAAAAAATGGGCCAGGCCTGCAGAAACAGATAACCAAAGACAGAAGGAATACAGGTGCTATATCTGTTATAGGAACATGTCCACACAAAACTATATCCAAAAACAATAAGAAAAAAAACAAGCTTTATTAACTATATTAGTTTAGTGCATTCATCCTCCAACAGGACGTCATCACAACTAGTGTAAACCTCACCATTTATAAATAGCCAGTAAGTCATTTGATTTAATCATGTGACTGATTGTTAAATATAGTCACTTAAAGAGGCCACTTCATAATAAACTTTAAACTGAGTATAAATAAAAGTAGAAATGAGTATGAATAAAAAGTAGAATAAACACATCAATAATAACACTGCATCAACAAATATTATTAAACAAACATACAATTTAAAAGCATATTGCAGGAAAAAAGAGTGTTATGCAATAGATATCAGTATGACTTTTTAAATACAGTGCAAACATAAGAAAGTTTCACTTTTACCCATGCACCAAAAAAACTGTATGTGGAAACAATAGTGCAAAAAATTGCAATTTCGTTACTTGCATTTTCAAAACACAATTGATATCTTGTCATTCATTACAGAGGTGCATCAGCATGTAACTTAATCTGCCATAAGAATTCTGTATGGTGAATTTTATACTCACATGGCCCACTCCTTAGGTTAGCAGGGACTTGTTCAGTGATACAACAATAAAATGCTCCTGACATTCTAACGTGTGTTTATGCAGCATTAATCTCTTTTCTTTTTTAAATTTTTATAAGTGTTCACATATCCTTTTTCTAAGGCTTCTTTCTGTTTTTTCCACATAATATGATTTCAAGGATCCCAAAAGGCTATTTAAATAACCCCTACAGTCCCACAATAATAGATTAGTACTAAGGTAAGGTAACTGCCCTTGCAGGCCATTGTAAGCCTAGTCAATTATCCCTTGTGAGACTCAAACCCTGCACCTCATGTTTGTAAGGCAAACACCTTAACCATTAGGCCACAAATTCAAACATAAGCTCACATGCTTTTAATTTTGAAGTATTGCCTTCATAAATATTATTATATTGTGTGCAAGTCTGTCATATCCTGGTTGCCATATTTCTATTAATGGTTCTACTGTTCGAATGTACCTGCATATTTTTTTAATCTTTCCTTTATATTTTGATGTCTACTAAATGCACAGGTAAGGGGTCCCAAAAATGCCTTTAATATCATTAAAATTTTCAAAAATTTTTGCTTTCCTTCTCAAACTTTACTGTACCAAATTACCATCAACACTAGATTTTAACACAATAGATCATTCTTTATTGTTAATAGTAGCCATATTGTTCCTTGTGTGTCCTTTTCCTTAAATACATTTGACTTTATCTTTTCTTTCTCTCCAGATCACATATCTTACTTCATAGAGAATCCCTTATGGTTATCCTTTGTCTTTAAACATATCTATAAGGCAGCTGAGTTCTTTCTCCAGGCCAGAATCTAAATAAATAATTCTTGCTAATCTGTACATCTGCCCTTTTATGAAATTGATTTTGTCTTGTAGGATGACTTCTGTAATATAAATAATTGTTGGAGAAAGTGGGCTTCCTGTAAATAGGCAGTGTGAAGCACCCATTGATAAAATCCTTAGTTAACATAACAACTAAATAATTAATCTCAATTTTAAAATATGTAAATGTGAATTTTATGAAGCCAGTTGTACTTTGCAAGTAATCAATTAAGTGCAATGAACTATATTCATTACTGTTTCATCTCACAAACATATCATCCAGTATCATTTGATATGGCATTATATGATTCATAAAACTTGAATTCAGTACATCTACTCTTCTCAGAACAACGTAACAATGTTAGCATGCATGGGGCACAAGCACCCCCATTTTGACTCCAGTTAAATGTTTAAAATATTCTCCCTCACAGTGGATGAAGTTATTTTTTAAGATGAACTCAATTAAACTGGTAATCATGCTCAGCCCATTATTTGGTAAACTACTGTGCTTCACTTGTTTTTCATACAACCACTTGAATCCTGTGTCACAGGGGATGATTGCAAAGAAGTCTGCCACATATATGATGACTCCAAAGTATTACTTATCAAAAAATCCTGTTTATACTCCCCAGGAAAAACTAGGAGTCTTTAGCAATGAGGGAGTGTTTATTACACAAAAGATTTTAAGGTTTTGTCTGCATAAACTCCAATGAGTGTGTTTTGGATCCCACAGCTGCCACCACAGGATAAAAAATGGACCCCTCAAATTTTATGTACTTTAAGCATATCAAGCTAATTAGGTATTAAGGGAGTATCACCTTAAGATAGTTGGCCAATTCATAACTGATGGTGTCTTGTATTAATAAATATTCAAAAAAAAACTTCTATTTTGCTATTTGCAATGCTTATTTCACTTTTAGAAACTCTAGTGTATTGTTTATCGTTATTTAACACACTAACATTGCACTGGCATACTCAATACTATTCATCATGACTAAGCCACTACTCTTGTTGGGCTTCATAACCCATATGTCCTTAATATTCAAGATCCTTGAGTGTCACGTTCCTCATTAGTTAAAACAAAAAACAATTATTTTCCTTAAAAACTCTTCTGATATCATTCTCGCATATCTTCTCAAACAGATTAATTGCTGGGTGCAACACAGGATGAAATGCACTTGTGAGCTATTAACAACACAGCTAAATTCAATTTTCTAGTATATAATTTCAGCTCAATGATTGTCTCAGATCAGCTTTTGCAAAAGGTACAACAGTGAAACCCCTTTGAAAAAGTTATAAAGGTTTTTCATCCAACTCCAAACCATTGTAATTAAAAATGTTAAAACCTTTGCAAGTGTATGTCACCCCATCATCACTCATACAAATGTAGTTAGTACACAGTGACTCATTCATAATGTCAGAACCCATATACTATTATTTGTAACACTGACAAATACATTTCTTTCTTGTATCAGGAGCTCTCAATCCCCTGTGATTGTATTGGTTAAGGTGGTTGAGGTTAATACCCCTTTCCCACATTCTCCCTCTGCCCATCCTCTAAAAGTGAGGCCGTAGTTGTGTTCATCTCCAGTGTTCTTCATTCATTCCCTTCCCTCCTGTCTGTTTTTGTTTGCAAGCCTTTCTGATCATCTCAATTGTAGATATACTCCTTGGTCTAAACAACTCTGAGGATCAGAGTTACATTTATTGCTCCGTCATTAAGTACTTCCATTTCCCTTGAGCATGGGAGGTACTTTGTCGATTGTTCATCCCCCCAATGTGAGTATGTGAACATGGTAAAGGATAGCCATTTTGCTCTTATATGCCTGTTCATCACATTCTAACTTCTTGCCTTCTTTGGCCTTATTCAAAGCCAACTGTTTGTCTATTTTATCATATACTGTAATAGGTAATCTTTTTCGGGTGAGGAAATAAATACTCGATAATGGGCTTATTTATTCTATCAGTCTCATTAAGTAATTTCTCTATTTCCCTTTTGCTATTAATAATAAGTCTTAGCAATTTCAGGCCACTCTCATCAAACAACTCTAAAAATTATTTGTGGAATTCTGACCCCTCGATAAACATTACACCACAGGTACCAGTATGATTCCATCATAGTCCATGTAGGTGTAAATGATTTGAGGTGTACCTCCCTAAACTGTATGAAGAGAAACATTATGGAACTTTCAGACTGTGTGTCTCAGACTGATATGAGCCTGGAATAAGCAGCATGTTACCATCACTGAGGATGGTGTCACAATATGAGCAACAAATGACTGATTTCAACAACTGGCTGTCTTTATGGTGTCATTCAATGGGGGTCCAACATTTGTCATCTTGGGAGGACATGGTCTGTAAACCACATTGCCAAGGATAGTCTCCACCGTTCCCCTTTAGGCTTTTGAATCATGACTAAGGTTTTGTCCATCCCCATAATGCCTTTTTTTAGGCAATGCCAAATTGACAAAACTACCGACATAGTAAAATCAGCTTAATGAAACCTCAAAGTGTTACTGTCCAATGCCAGGAGCCTAAATAAAAAAAAATAAAAATAAAAATAAAAACTACACTCCCTCCAAGCCTTCCTCACCATAGAGAGTATAGATATCTGTGCAGTTACTGAGACATGGTTTAAAGCAGAGGACAGTACCCTGGCAATACAGGGTTTCACTTTTAGACCAGTAGCTGCACAGACAAGGGCTAAGGGTGCAGGTGTCTCAATATACATCAATAAAAAGCATACCTCTAGGGTGGCCAGACAGGCTGACATGCTGGAGCTTCTCCACATGCAGATCATCATACACAGAATCCTGTACCATATCCTGGCCAGCTATAGGTCACCATCCATGTCCAAATAAAGCTCACAATGCATACTAGGACCTACTGGAGACATTTGCCATCCAACTTAACACCCTACTCATGGGAGACTTTAATTGCTCATCTGTAGATTGGGAATCATACATGGCCTCAAATCTACAGGTACAGAGTTTTCTGGACTTTGTAAATACAATCACCTTTTACCTAATAGTGAATACTTCCACTAGAGACTCCTATATACTGGACCTCATGGTCACAAATATGGGAGAATGCTGCATCCCTCCATGTCTTGTCCTACCTGGTAAGGCGTGACCATTAAGCAATCTCCTTCAAAATCAAAATCAACTCTGTAATTCCATTAAAACTAGTAACACATAAGAACTGTTCCAAGGTAAATTACCTGTTATTAAGTGATAGTTTGTCAAAATTCAATGCCTCCTCCAAGCCCCCAATAACACAGCAGCCTATGTTGAATTGTTCTCAGAAACTGTGTACAACCATGCCAATGGTTGCATAGAGGCTGCTGTACTTACCAGAAGTAAGCCCAGAACTAGCCCTAGAAACAAATTGCCGTGGTGACATCCCAAATTCAATAGGATATACAACAAAAGGGAAAACAATTATGGCAAAAATCAGGAAGGGTAATACCCATAAAGATAAAAACTCTCTCATCATTGTAAATAGGCAAATAAGAGGGCAATTAGGTCAGCAAAGTTAACTCTGAGGTTAAGATATACTCCAAGCTGAAAGATAACCATAAGGCCTTCTACAGCAATGTCAGAAACCTCAAGGGCAGCACAGAGCAATGTGCTGAACTGATGCTTAATGCTGCCGAACTGATGCTTAATGCTGCCATATTCATTGAACCTGGCGATATAGCAATTCTGTTAGCGGACAAATTATTTTCTCATTTTACCTCCCTCTCACCCCGAACCATTCTCCCAATAATACCCTCAAACATAGCCCTTCCAACTATGACTAGGAAGAACATACAAGCTGCACTGGAATTACAGGCCCACTGGAGTCATTATTTAACTATAGTCTTAAAACAGGCTCTGTGCCATATGAATGGAGGACTGCGATGATCATCCCCATTTATAAAGGAGGACCTTCAACAGATCCTGCAAACTGCAGCCCCATTAGTCGGACTAGTCTTATTTGCAAAGCCATGGAAAGAATTATTTATTTATTTATTTACATTTGCTTACCGGGTAGTGTCTGGCTGGGCTAGTGACCCATTTTCAGCAGAGACCCAGGGAGAAAAACTCCAAGAAGGGTATTAGACAATTACTTAATGATGGCTGAAGTTAATCACATTACATAAATAATACTGGAAAAAGATTTTCAATGAGCATATAAAATATAAGACGATAAGATGGTTATATACATGGTAGTAGAAAAACACATTTTTGATTGAGCATAACAAATATAAAAAGATAATCAAATTATATACATGATAGTGGAAGATACTGTTTCATGAAAATTATAAACATGGACATAGGAGACCTTCAAACACTAGATCTATCCCAGTTTGGCTTTGTCAAAGGAAGGTCATGCTTACTGAATCTGGTGAACTTATTTGAAAAGGTCACTAAGGCAACAGATGATGAGAAAACTATGCAATACTGCCTACCCGGTTCTGGCTAATGCATTTGATACAATAACCTACTCGGGTATTGTCCACAAATTTATAGAACTAGGTATAAACCCCCATTATAACCTGATGGATAGCTAGCTGGCTCACTGAAAGGACCCAGGAAGTTAGAATCAGTTAGGCCACCTCCAGAAAAAGGCCAGTCACCAGTGGAGTCCCCCAGGGCTGTGTGCTAGGCCCATTCCTCTTTTGCATCTACTTCTTGGATGTCAAAGCCAATGTCAGGAGCGTCTGGCTAATCAAGTTCACAGATGACTGCAAACTGGGAGCAGTCATTGTGTCCCTCAACACAAGAACACCCTTCAGGAAGGTCTAATGCAGACAAATGCTTGATGCTAAAGCCAAGGCTTAAAACTCAATGCAATTATAGTGCCTTTTGGGAAGTCTTCCACCATGGGTAACTATGTCATCCATAAAACACCCTTAAAAGTTGATTCACTAGGCAGGGATCGGGGAGCTCATGTATCTAGTAAACTAACCTTCAACCAATATGTGTTCAAGGTAGTAAGAAAATCTTTCTATGTTGCTCAACTTACAAAACAAAGGCATGGCATCTAGGTCCAGAGTGATTATCACACCACTGTACTTGGCTCTTATCAGGCCCATCACACTCCCCCTTTTAGTATGTACCAAGCCAGACAGATGCAGCAACTGGAATGTTCACAAAGGTTCCTTACAAAAAGAATGCAGGGAGTAAACAGTGTCCTATGCTGATTACCTCAAGGCCCTGTCTCTACACTTGGTATTATACAGACTTCTGAGAAGTGATCTTTGTCTGGCATAAAAGGCATCCCTGTAGACTGTTGTGATGAATCTTTAGCACATCTACAAAAACAAACGGCATCAGAACTACTAGAGTAAAAAAAAACTAAATTTTGTTTGCAACATAAATAGGACATGTTGGAGAGACAGGTATGTTTCTCGTGGAATTCACATTCTCTGGAACATGCTTCCCATCCATGTGAAATGGAGTTCTTCCCTATCCCTATTTAAGTACAATTTTCACCAATGGATGACTAGTCAAAAATTCACCCCGGTCTGGCTCCTATGTCTCTAATGGACAGAGTTGTTGTTGTGTCTTACGTCTTTTCCCGGTTAGGGGTCGCCCAGCGGAACTCTGGTCCACTAATGATTGGAAGTAGATTTTTATGTGCCGAGTTGCAGGCCCTGACGCACAACCTTCAACGAAGGTACACCCATTCATGCATGTCTCCACACAGAAGATGCTCTAACTGAGAATCGAACAGGACAATGTCTTACTGTGAGGTCACAACGCTACCGCAGCACCACCACCACAGAGGCAGACAGTAAATCACACAGTATAAATCGAATATAAATCAAAACTGTGAGTCACAGTTGGGTTGCACAGCTAGGCTTTTAAGGGGCCTAGTGGTCATTAGCCTATCGTATACCAATGAACCTATGAACCTATCATAGTTCCCTGGAGTAGACAACATCCCAAAGGATACAATAATGCAATTTTTGGCATTTAGTTTCAGACCATGATTTTGATACCAGTTATTTATTTGAGAGAAACCATCCTGCAGGATTATTAAGTTATTTGTGGATTCAATTAATGCTCCTAGCTTGCAGTCATCTGCAAACTTAATTAGCCAGAGCACTTTGGTATTGGCTTTTAATTCAGAAAAGTACATGCCAAACAGGAGAGGTCCCAGCACAGAATACTGGGGGACTCCACTGGAGACTGATCTCTTTGTGGAGGTAACATCCCCTATTTAGATTATCCAAGTCCTATCTGTGAGCTAGCTGGCAATTCAGTGGTTGCATAGGAGTTTATTCCCAGTTTATTTAGCCTTTCTACTATGCTGGAGATAGGAATTGTGTTAAAAGCTTTGGCCATGTCAAGGTGTGTGGTGTGTATTGTTTTGCCTTCATCCATTGCTTTGGTAACCGTTTCAAAAAATCCACCAGAGTAAGTAAGCATGATCTGCCCTTGATGAATCTAAACTGAGAAGGGTGCAGTGTTTGGAGGTTCCCTATGTGCTGAATGATTAAATCCATGATAAGTCTTTCCATGCCCATGAATATGAGACAATTCAGACTTCTGCATCTATAACTGCCTATGTCTGTGGAAGGGCCTCCCTTATGTAGCTGTTCACCATTTACTTGGTACAAAACCTGCATGGACGCTGAGATTGAACAGTGTTTTCAGGGGTGTAGCTAAATCATGCTTCGTGCTATTTAAGATGCATCCTGGGATAGTGCCAGGATCTATCAATGCAGTATTTTTTTATCTTTTGAGAGCACTTCTAGGACTTGGTCTTGTGTAGTAGTTTGAGGTGAGCAAATTTCAGGTATATCTTGGGGACAAGCAGAGGGGGGAGAACGATAAAGTTAGAGCAAATTTTTTCTGCCAGTAGGGTAGCTATATCTTCAGTCTCAGTGTAGGTAACATCATTCGCGATTGGCTCAGTGCATTGTTGCATTGTGATTTTGAGATTATAAACACAGCTAGCTATTTTAGACTTTAACTTGGCTTTGCAGGATTGTTATTAGGTTCCTGTGTTGTTTGTTTATTACATTGACAAGAGCTCTAGCATTCTGAGAATTACTCTTGTTACTTTTGGCCAAAATGATTTTCCTTTCATTATAAAGCTTGTTAATATTATGGTTCTGCCATGTGGGTTTGTTTCTGGGGTTTGCCCTGCACTTGTTCTTATGGGGGTAATACAGTTGCATTTGTGCAGCTGTATAGTGTGTGTTTCTTTCATCTGACATGTTTTATGCAGATAACTTGAAAATAGGTAAATTGCTTATATGTGTTAGAGATAGGGCAGGTTTGCAAAAGAACTTGAATAGATTAACCACTTGGACACAGGAGAATAATATGCTGATAAATACATAAAAATATGAAATCTGGGAGACCTAAATTGAAAGATGAATATTTAATCCAGTGCACAGTGATTAAAACTGTAAATTCATTTAAGGACCTGTTTATATGGGTAGATCCAGCTTTGAGTTTTTCTAATCACATCAGTCAATTGGTTAATGATAGGTCTAGAACTGTAGGTTGTATAAACCCGTATATAAAGTGTAGGAAGTCAGAAATTATAAATTCATTGTTTTTTTAGTTACATTAAACATAAAACTGAGTATGGAATAGCAATATGAAAACCTTTTAAGAAAGCAAGCATGAGTAAACTGGAAAAAGTACAGTGGAAATATACCAAAGACTAAAATATCTGAACTTGTACAGTATCTCATATAGATATTTAAGAGCAGACCTTATTTATGTATATACGGCATTTAGAAACAACAGTCTCTGGGAATGTCTGGGGTTATCAAGCAAGCAATAATGCTTGGCAGGGTGTGTGTTAATGTATAATTAACTACCACTTACACCCCTGGATGGGCATTCATTATACATTAATACACACCCTGAAAGGCATTATTGTGCTTAGCGAATGGGTTCTCTGTAAAATTGTTGTTTTACATATTTTTTTTAAGTACTATATTATTTTTTATACATTTTTGCTATAAAATAATTTGTCCTCTTAATATTTCAAACTTGCTATAGTATATGTTAATGGTGTTGGAGGAATTATTTTGCATCCAGAATATAGCACTTTAAAAATGTCCAAGTATTTATTTTATTTTTTGCTTCCTTTCTCCTAAAATGTTTGGTTTGTTGCCATTTATTACAGATTTATGTCTTTAAATGATGACATAGATTTGAGTTTCAGACTTGAATTTCATTTAGAAAATTCATTCTGGCATAAATCCTGTTATTTAAGCAACTTTTATAAGAACAATAAAATCTGTTCCTATTTTTGAGACTTTGTTCTCCCTTTATTTTATTTATTCATATTACTTTAGCTGAGAGGTCGAGAGGTATGTATACCTCTTTAGTACTAGTGCCACTGGTCGATCTCTCATATGCAGGCACACATATACACACACCTCTGCTTCAGAAAATGTAAACTGACACAGTCTTAATGTTGAAGTACTGTTGTAATTTTGTAACAGGATCATGCAAAAATATATTGTTATTTTGAGCCTTTGTCCCCCTTTTATTTTATGCTTATCCAGATATACTGAGGTGAGACTTTGAGAGGTATGCAGACCTCTTAACTGCTTTTGCTGCCAGGGGTCGCTCTCACTATCTCTTCACTCTCTCTCACACACACACACACACACACACACACACACACACACACACACACACACACACACACACACACACAGTTTCTTCTACTTTCATACACACATATACTCTCGCTCACAGACATAAACACACATACTTTATTTTAATTTTTATTTATTTTTTACATTACACTAGCTAAACAGCAAAAGAGCTGCTTAGCGAGTGTAAAATAACTGCTCAATCGATCTCACTTTTCTCTCTCTCTCTCTCTCATACACACAAACACAGTCTCTTCTGCATTCACACACATACATATACTTACACAGTCTATTCTGCCTTCATGCACGCATTTGCTCAGACACGCAGACATAAACATAAACAGACTCATACACATGCATACACACATATACACTTTTTTCTGTTTATTTATTTATTTTTACACTCACTAACAGCAAAAGTGATGCTTAGCGAATGTAAAATAATGGCTCAATCAATCTCGCTTTCACTTACATGCACACATACACTTACACAAACAGACAGACGTAAACATACAACACAGTTTTTCTTTTAAATTTCTTTGTTTTTTTAATTTTACACTCATTAAACAGCAAAAGCTCTGCTTAGCAAGTATGAAATAATGGTGGCTGTTAGTTTTTTTTTCTGTCCAAGCTCCACGGCAGCTTGATATGCTGCCATGAAGCGGTCGACTCATTTTCCAGTGGGCATTGCTTGTATTTTAACACCCTGATAGAGAACATTTGTTCTCAAATCAGGATGCCTTCTATGGATCGCCCATTCTCTAAAAAGTATTACAGAATCATCAAACAACTTATGTAGAAGGATTCTATATGACTGAGAAGTACACTAACTGGTTCTCTGAGACAGTAGCTGATATGTGGAATAGACTACCACATTACATTAAAGAAAGCATTAGTTTAGATATTTTTTAGAACAACCTAGACACTTCTGATAGGAGTAACTGTTTTGGTATAATGGCAGGTTAGTAGAGGATTATTGCCCATGCCTGAAATATTTGTATGTATGAAGTAAAAATTCCATCAATGTGAAAAGGAACCGGGATCATTGCAAGTTCAGTTAATAGCATCTTAAATAAAAAGAGGCAGTATGAATGGGGAAGATGTGCAGGTCTTTGAAATACAGAAACAAAGGCAACAAAATGGTGGAAAGAGGGTAGAAAAGGACTACAAACTGCTGGGCACTTGTTACAGATAATAGAATTTCTCTCTGTAGCCTGTCTAGAAAACGTAATGAACATATACTGTCTAATAAAAAGTATCTACAGTTTGAATGGGTAACATTACATCCTGTATTAGGAAAATGAAGTTCTAAAAAAATACCCTAGAAGCCTGATTAATAACAAAGGTTAAGACATGTTATCAGTGAAAACAGGATGCCCCAAAGAAGGAGCAAATATCAACAAGGAGATGAACACAGCCCTAAAGAAGGAAACAGAAGGAAGAATGAGTGAAAGTTCATTTCATCTGTACATAGCAAATATAAATAATTATACCATGACCCCCCCCCCCAAAACGTGCACGCTGATTGGCCAGCGTGCCCGTTGTAAATCGAGTTATACTAATGGAAAAAGGTCCGGTCGCCCGGACTTTTTTCCATTAGTATAACTTCGTTTAAAACACTGTCTCGTTATGTTAAATGGGTTAAACATAGCGAGACAGCTTTAAAATAAGCAACGGAGATCCGTTGCTTATTTTAAAGCTGTCTCGCTATGTTAAACCCATTTAACATAGCGAGACAGTGTTTTAAAAAAAAGCAACGGAGAAAGCAAGATCTCCGTTGCTTTTTTTAGTGTCTCGCTATGTTATTTTAAAACTGTCTCGCTATGTTAAACTCATTTAACATAGCGAGACACTAAAAAAAAGCAACGGAGATCTTGCTTTCTCCATTGCTTTTGCCCACAGCTCTGATGTACTGTGCAGGCGCGCAGTACATCAGAACTGCCGAGGATGCCAGACATCTGCGGAAGGGCAGTAAACAGGCATTATACTATGCCATTATTTAAGAAAAGTAATAGTTTCTTTTCTTAAATAATGTCATGGTATAATAGCAATAACCCACTTCTGGGTGTGGGTAATGCTAATTACCACGGTTGGCTTTGTTTGGTCCGGGCTTCCTCGGGACCAAACCACGCCAACCGTGGGTAAATTTAGCATTACCCACACCCAGGCGTGGGTTATTGCTATAGTACACATGGACAGGTGGGAAGTGACTAAGAAAAGAGTGAAGATGGAATTCAAAAGACTTTAGACGGATAGGATACTAAGTCTAGATGAGGTGTCCATCTGCTTGCTGAAGCACTTGCGGTTGCATTGAGAAACTACTGTCCAAATCTTATAGTCTATTATAGCAGGATTGGTATCCCAAGACTGTATTTTAGCCATTATGCTTACCTTGTAGAATAATGTTCAGAAGGAAGAGGAGTGAAATGTAAGGGAAGGTAGGATTTTGAGCAATTTATGTAATGGAGTGAATAATCATTAAATACGAAAATGTGTACGCCTAACGCATAACACTCATGAAAATTTGTACAATGGTTTGTTTTCGTTTCTACAGCTAAATGTGCAACCATGTCATTATTTAAATACTGTGAATTTAATATAGCAATAATCCATGGCTGGTTTTGGGTAATGCTGGATATACCTGGCATGGTTTGGTCATGATGGCGAAGCCCAAGTGACCAAACAAAGCCAACCATGGGAAATTAAGTATTACCCACACCCAGTCATGGGTTATTGCTATTATACAATGACATTATTTAAGAAAAAAGTTATTTTTCTTAAATAATGCTCTTGCATAACTATGCTGTGCTGCTTTTCTGTATTTTTCCCTGGTATCTTGGGGCTTTCCTGATGTGCTGTGCACTACTATGGGACTTTTGCTCCCACGCTTATGCATTACATTGTAAAGGAAGCAATGGAGAAAGGAAGATCTCCATTGTTGTTTTTTTTTTTTTTTTTTAATTAAAAAAAAAAGAAGAAATTGGGAGAATTTCAATGTATGGGAGAGATGGGACAGAGAAAGTAAAAGGGCACGCAGGTATGTTTCTCTAGTTTTGCATGACGTACCTGATTATCCTTTTATTTTTCTCTGTCCTGTCTGTCTTGTTCTTTTGAAGTCTCTGGTTTTTGATAGTTTATTTAAAAAAAATTCCTTAGCATATATTAATAGAAGAAAGTTTGGGTGACTGGACTTTTTTCATTGGTATATGCTCAATTTACACTTGGCACACTGGTTGGGTTGACCAATTGGTTTGCTCTTTTTTGAATGTTAATGGCCAGTCATTGTATGATAAAGATTTTGAAAAAAATATAATTATGATAGCCATTGTGCTTGGTCTGTGTTTCTTTCTTTCTTGTAACTATCTAGTTTTTTAAATCTACACAGAGTAGTACTTTTATTTATTCCAGAGTGTTATCAGGCTCTGTCATATGCTTTCTCCTGTTTTTTAGTGTTGCAAATATATATGTTCAGTGTTAATCTTCCCAATCCTGTGTTATACCAATGTATTTTGTAAACTAGATCAAGGCAGTTATTCAAATAGCCCTGGCTCAGACAGGACTTCAAAATGTGATAAAATCCCACCTAAAGAACAGAACTTTAAAATGCAGTAAGATCCCACCTAAAGAACATGTAAAGTACTGAGTATAATGAGAGCTGTAGTTTAATAAAAATACATCCCTGTCAGAATCATAACTGGCCCATTAATTTCCCATAAAAAGATCATGTGTCACATTTTTCAGAAAGCTTGAAGATGCAGGCAAGTCTGATTTGGAATTTTAAACTCTTCACAAAGATCTTCCAGGACTCTCAATGCTAAGTTTCCTTCTCTGGTTCCTTTCCTTGGAAATATACCTGTAATTCTGGGAATCTTCTGCTTTAGTCATTGAATAGTTTCCGTTTGCAAGCTTATGTTGATTTGTTCACAAGTAGTATCTGAAATGCAAATCAAGCATCATCTGATTGGTTTATTTAGGCTGCATTTTCTACACTGATTATTGGTTATTTTGTGTAACCTTTTATTCTGATTGGTTGGCATTCCTTTTTAAATTAACCCACCCCTTGTTCTAAAATTATGATCTGATGAAGGATTTTTTCTGAAAGCTCTTATCGTTGGACTTTGTTAAGGAGATTTTATCACATTCCTGTTTGTCAGTTGTGGACTACATCCAATAAAGGATTTTATTGTTGTTTGAAGCTCGTGGTGGTGTCACCTGGTTCGTATTTTCTTCCTATGGAAAATGAGGTAGGGCTGTCTCACCATAAGAGCTTGCATCTCAGGTACCCTTCTTGCAGAGGTCAGTAAAACTGTTTTCCATGTTAAGAATCTCAAGTCACCCAGATTAGCTACTTCAATAGACCAAGTCTTAGCTTCTCCAAAACAAAATTAAGATCCCAATGAGGGGCCATTGGTTTATTTAGAAGCCTCTTATGCAAAAGCCCTTCAAGAATATTTTGACATGAGGCTGCCTTGAAAGAGGAGGATCCATGGGCAGACATGCTGAAATGCCTGATAAATGAGCCTTAACAGATGAAAAAGACAGGCAATAGGATAGTAACTCACACAAATAATGTAAAACCAGAGAACAACTAGCCCTGAATGGGTGCTGGTTTTGCTGCTGGCACCTACTAGAAAACCTTTTCCATTTGCTAACATACGATTTTTTATTTTTAGGAGCATGCTTTCTTGTCTCCATTAGTACCTGCTGCAAGCCCTCAGAAAACTGATGCCTAAAAGGAATTAAGACCCTATCATCCAGGCAGTCAATTGAAGATGATTGATGTTGGGCTGTATCAAATACTCCTGTTCTTGTGTGAGCAGATCCATTCTTTGAGGAAGTTTGTGGTAATTGCCCCTGGCCATTTCTGAAAGAAGGGAGAACTATGGTTGCCTGGGCCAGAAGGGGGTAGCTAGAATGATCATGGGGGATTTCTTCTGAATCTTCTGAAGCACTCTGGATATTAGTGGAAAGGGTAGAACTGCACACAGGAACATTCCTGTCCAAAGAAAAAGGCATCTTTCTTCCAGGTCTTCTTGCATAGAGTCCTGCAACAAATTTTGCCAGATGATTATTTAGTTTCCATTCATGAGAGTCTGCCTGTTTCTGCTCAGATTGTCTGTCACACAGTTGTGCTCTGACAAAATTTAGGATTCCTGTAGAATGAAACCATGCTGTGCAGCTAGTTATATCCCAAGCTAAAATGATTAGTCTACAACAGGAGTACAACTTCTGTCCCCCTTGCTTGTTGACTTTGATATTGTCTGTAACAAATTGAAGAGGTCCTGGGGACCAAATATAGTTCAGACAGTTGAGTGCCTTGATCAGGGCAAAACATCTCTTTGATATTTATGTGCATGCATCTGGCCTTGATGTCCCACATCCTCTGCACTTTTATCCCCCCGGGAAACTGCTCCCCAAGCAAAATCCAAGGTGTCTGTGGTGATTGCTTTGGAGTAGGGAGGTAAAAGGGAAGACCTGGATTTAGGGATAGCTGTTGTCTTCACCAAAAGATATCTTTTCTGAAAAATCCCAGTAATGGGATCTGAAAGATAAAGGGTGTTGATGCTACGATCAAAGAGATTTCAACTACCATTGCATCTTTCTCAAGTGGAATCTTGCCGGGGTATATTGAGCTTCCTAGATGCCATGAGACCCAAACCCTTGAGGTATTTCCTCACAATGACCAAAGTCTGAGTGGAAAGCCTTAGAAATAAATTTAAATAAAGATTTATATTTTCCTGTGGAAGTTAAGCTCTTTGAACTGAAATGCCTAGCTCACATACTGAGAACACAATCCTGTGTGAGGGAGTCAAGAAAGACTTTCGAATGTTCTCTTAACCAGATTTCTCACCATAGAAAAAGAGAGAAAGAGAGATTCCTGACATTTTGAAAAAGACTTTGTAAAGCTAAGCAAATCATCTTACTGTGGAAAAATGTGGATACTCTGTAGTCTGCAATGAGCTATAGTTGGAGCTAGATGCTTTGTGAACACTCTTGGTGCAGTGGATAGTTCAAAGGGTAAGGCAGGGAACTCATTATGCAATCCAGACATCTCCTTATTGAAATATTAGCACTCAAAAAGTTGAGTGCCAACAAGATTAAAAAAAAAAAACACAGGAGAAGAACAAATTTCTCTTTTTGAACTTGTATACCAACTCCAAGATCATCATACCTTGGAGAAAATGGAATATTCCAAGAAATAACATCTCAAACTTCATATATTTAAGTGTATTTTTTGGCCATTTAGTCTTTGCATTTCAGGACTCAGTCTAGTGGGTCCTGACATTTCAGATGGTTACTGATCCAGAAACATCTGAAGTCTGGATGAGTAGGGATGTGATAAACATCTTTTAAGTCTAGTGTTTCCAGGAAACTTGAAAGAGGAAGAAGAGGTAGCTGGTTGCAAAGTGACATCATTATAAATTTGGACACTATCACAAACAGGTTTAGGAAAGAAATCCAAAACTGCTCTTCAAACATTTTCTTTTTTTGGCACTTGGAACATCCTTGAATAAATACCCATCTCCACCTAGAAAGGAGGAAATGGTTCTATCACTCCTTGGGACAGCATAGGATCATAGGCTCATAGGAGGTTACTAGGCTATTGGCCCTGAGGCCCTTATAAGCCTAGCCAAGAATTTAGCCCATATTTAGACAAATCAGCACCCAATGCTCCTGTCCAGCAGGGGTATATTTTATGTTTCTCATCCAGTTATCCAGGTCATGCTTAAAAAGGGGTAAAGAGGTATTCTGCTTGATGTGGAGAGGGAGTCTATTCCATAGATGGGGGAGTCTCTGGGACACAAATCTGTCCCACCAATAAGTCTTGTTGATGTCACAGACCTGGTTGAAGCTGCTTGTGCGGTTACTTAAGTGACGCTTGACTTGCAGATATGCAGCAGTCCCATCAAGGTGGGGTTCATGATCGCCTTGTATGCCAGACAGAGGTCACCTCTGAGGAGTCTGTATAAAACTGAGTAGAGGGATAGTGCTTTTTGCCTATTTGTGTATGGTAGATGCTTGAGACCCTGGATTCTTATGGTGAGGAACCTCTGTGGTATCTCCAGCTGCTGCATGTGGTTTGCGAGGTACATGCCAAAAGGGGCATTGAACTCAATAATGGACCTTATAAGGGAAGAATACAGGGATGTTATGACCTTCTTGTCCCTGGATGAGATACTCTTACTTATGAGGTGGGCCATGTAGAAGGCTTTCTGTACAATGGAAGCAACATGGTGATCAAAAGTCAGGTTGCTATCAACCTGGGTGCCCAAATCCCAAACGACTGATTGCGTGCTTAGGAAGTTGTTATTAATGTGATAATTTGTGGGGACATCACTCTCCCCAAAGGGGACAATGATGCATATGATGAAGAACAGGTGGGAACAAAAGACACCAATCTGAAGGATGAGGAATGGCCCCCTGAAAAACAGGAATTTTCTCCCACTGGCATCTGTATCCCTGATGAATGATTTTGAGATATCATTTGTCTGAAATAATCTGTTGGCAACTGATAATTGGAGATTCAGACTTTATGTAAGAGAAAAGGAGCCAGGGTGGGAAGGGGTCACAAAGTCTCTTGAATAGTCATTCAGACTGGTTGAACTGTCCTTGTTTTGGGAGGTTTGAGACTTCTTTTTGGAGCCCCCTTGTCACTTCTTCTCAAATGTCTGTTTACTAGAATTCTGTTGAGACTCTTTCTTCTGTTTCTTTTTTTCTAAAACTGAATGAGGAGAAAGAAAATGTCTTGGAAAATTTGGAAAAGGAGGGCTGAAAATTTTTTTTAGAGATTCCCTGGATCAGCTTGCCCCTTTCAACACACTTTTTGATCACCTCTACAGCAGAGAGCCAAACACTAAATCTCTGTTCAAGGGAGAATTTAAAATTTCATTTTTTACATCATCTGTGAGGTTCTGAGAATACACCTAAGCAGAACTCCTTAAAACAGCACCAGTGGCCATAGCCCTGAATAACATATCAACATAGTCATATTCTCACTGCAAGCAATGAGTAGTGCACCTGTGCAATAGAAGAAATCAGGTTACTTAAAGCAGATATTTCTTCATAAGAAGAAACTGTAGACGAAATGTTCCTCACATTCTCACAATATGCCAGAACAAACTTTAACATATGAGCCTGATAATTTAAAATTCTGAAAATTAAAGTTGCCAAAGTACACACTTTTTCCCCATGCATACCAATAATTTATGCATTCTTATTAGAAAGAGTAGGATTGGAACTATGTGTCAACTAAAGTTACAGCTGCTGGCTCTCTTCTGGGAATAGGGTATACAAATATAAAAGACTGAGAAACTATATACATCCTGTCTGCCTTTCTAGGGACAGCTGGCCAACTATCAGTAAAATTGCAGGCAGTAAGGCACATATTCTCAATGCAGACAGACAGACAGGAGGAGTGGGTGTAGGTTCTGGAAACTCCTTTTGTAACAACTCATAGTATTTTCTGAGGGACTGAGAAACCTTTGTACTCTCAGTGCTCTCCCACTGAAAACACTGTGACATTACAGCAATAGTCTCACAGAAAGAGACCCCACACATACACACAGGGAGAATCAGAAACTGAGCTCTCCGCTGAGTCTGAATCAGAAATCTGCGGACAAAATCCCAAAACCATCCCTACATCTTCCTATTCAGATTAAGAATATTGAATCTCTTCAGGAAAAGAGGAATCTCTCTTTCTTTTACCAGAAACTACTTTACAGGAAGGATCAATGGCCTGAATTACATACTGAGCCAGTCCTAGTAAACTACTCTTATCCAAAGAAATTTGAGGTGTTGCAGCTTATTGTTTGGTTTTCTGTTTCTTTTTGACAGGAAAAATGGGGCCAACTGTGTTACTAATGGCAGCTGCTACTTCCGCAGGGATGGGCACAGTATTCTGACACAACAGGGCAACCTTTCCTGTTCCCTGTCCTAGGACTAATAAGAATGTCTATCTCTTGCCCACTGATGGGACCCAAACAGCCCCAGAGGATATGTTTTTATCAACTGTCATATATTCTGACATTATATAACTGGCTCACGTATTGCTATCTTCCTCCTCCTGAACACTAATGTGCATTTTTTTCCTAAAACTCCATTTATTTCCATGTAATTTGTTAATTTCTCTTTTTAAAGATCCCAACTCTAGTTCTTTTATCTCCTTTGCAATATTCAGTACTTCAGGTACAGCTGATTTAGATTTTGATTTCCTTTTTTTAGTTATTACTTTTTTGGCAGCCACTACTATTAAACTTATAAAGATCTTATGTATAGGGAATTAAAATCTCATGTCCCAACTCAAACAAGTAATTTCCTTAGTTCATAGGTTCACAGGTTCATAGGTGTGTACTAGGCGAATGGCCCTGGAGCCTTTACAAGCCTAGCCCATAGGATTACCCTGGCATTGTGCCACCCAACCTTAGTTCACCGTACCACTGTTGAGTAGAGCCACTGGAGTGATCCCCAGGGTGAATTTTCTATTTCCCATCCCCTCATCCAGATTTATCTTGAGGGGCAGTGAGGTGCTCTGTTTGACATGTATGGGGAGTCTATTCCATAGCATGGGCAGTCTCTAGGTTATGAACCTGTCCCTCCAGCATGTTCTGTTGATTGTGGTAATGAGGTAGAGGTCTCTGGAGCATGTGGTGCGGAGGGGTTGGGAATTCTTTAGATGTAACATTTCTAACAGAGCTGGGTCAGACATGGCTTTGTAAGTCAAGCAGAGATCACCTCTAAGTAGGCCATATGAGGCAGAGAATAGTTGGAGTTTTTTTTTATTCTGTCTATATAGGACAAGTGTTTTAGGCCTAGGATCCTGTTTGTGAGGTACTTTTGTGGCCTCTCCAGTTGTTGCAGTTGTCTAGTGAGATACTTGCCAAATGGGGCATTGTACTCAATGATTGGCCTAATGAGGGAAGAGTAGAGGGAGACAATGACATCTTTCTTCCTGGATGCAAAATGAGATGTGCCACATAGAAGGACTTTCTGACCACAGTGGCAGTGTGGTGGTCAAATGAGAGGTTGCTGTCAAAATGTTTTCCCAGATCTCTTATAATGTCTTCTGTGTTCAGTGGACTACAATCGATATGGTAATTCATGGGAACTGGGCTTTTCCCAAAGGGGATGATGACACATTTTTTGGCATTGAGCTTAAGACCATGGTTGTGACACCAGTCGTTGGTCTCAGTGAGGCCTTTCTGTAGGATGTCAGCATCACTTGGGGAGTTAATAATAGCTCCCAATTTGCAATAATTTGTGAATTTTGTCAGCCAGAGTCCCTTCGTGTTGGCCTGGACTTCAAAGACGTAGATACCAAACAGGAGAGGACCTAGGACCGAACCCTGTGGGACTCCATTCCCGATGGGTGGCAGTCTAATTTGGAATCAGCTACTTTCACACTGTGAGCCAGTTTGCAACCCTCCTAGTGATATATGGGTTGATGCCTAGCTTAGTGAGTTTTTCTATGATTCCTGAGTGGGGAATGGTATCAAAGGCCTTGGCCAGATCAAGGTAGGCTGTATGAACCACCTTGCCTTCATCCACAGCTCTGGTGACTGACTCAAAGAAGTCGACCAAGTTGAGCAGACATGATCTACTCTTCACAAAACCAAACTGTGTGGGATCCAGAGTTTGGAGATTCCCTATATCCTTGTTTATTAGGTCCATGATGATGCGTTCCATAGCTTTGTATATCAGACTCGTCAGGCTGATGGGGTGATAGTTCCCAGGGTCTGTAATCACTCCTCCTTTGTGAAGAGGGATGACTGTAGCAGTGCGCCATTTGGTAGGGACAAAGCCTGAGGTAAGGCTGCTGTTGAATATGGCACACAGGTGAGGTGCCATTTCACTCTGTAGTTCATGTAGAACACAGCCAGGGATATTGTCAGGTCCCATAGAAGCTGTACACTTGGCCTTAGACAGTGCTGTTTTAACCTGTGCTACAGTAATGATGGGTGCCCGGCAATCTATTTGTATTGTAATTTGTCCTTTGAAGGGGTAAAGTTAGCACTGAATCTATCGGCCAGTATATTGACAATATCTGTTGGCTTAGTATAGGAGGTACCATTGTGCAGTAGCTCAGAGCAAATCTGGGTATTGCCATGGAGATTCTTTACATAACTATAGAAGGCCTTGTGATTGTCTTTACTATCTGCTGCAATCCTGTTTTCATAGCTAGCTTTAGAGGATTTGATGAGGGATCTCAACTTTTTGTTGAAGCTGATAAGGGAGTTTTTCCAGTCTTGGGACTTCACCTTATTCCACATCAGTTTCCTCCTTCTGTTGTAGAGTTTGATTATGGCAAGGGACTACCAGATTGGCTTCCTTTTTTTGGAGGAGAGCGTCTTGGTTCTTTTGGCTATGGCGAGATCCATGCATTTGTGTACGTGTTTGTACAGTGCATTGGTGTATGATTCGGCAGTCATGCAACTATTCTCCATTTGCATGGGTGCTGTGAAGTTAGCCACCTATGTTTTTAGGAGCCCAAAGTTAGCTTTGGAGAAGTTTTTCATGGTGGTTACCTTTCCGGGGGTAGTGGGGGGGGGGGTGGGAGGGATGTGCATTTCCAAGGTGCTTAGTTTGTAGTCATATCTAACCAAGGCAGAGTTGACTATTGGTGTAGAGTAACGGCCGCCCATGTTAGTAATGACCATGTCAAGGATGTTGCTACCTCTAGTGAGGGTAAGAATGAGCTGGTCCAGGGCATTGGAATTAATGAATTCCAGGAAACATTGGACAAGTGTATTGGGGCATGAGTAGTTTTCCCAGTTAATGGAGGGATAGTTGAAGTCACCCAGTATGAGAGGGTTAGGTTGGACCATAATATTCTCCAGGCTGCTTAGGAATGTGGAGTGTGAGTCTTGGGACATGGTTGGGGACCTATAACCAGCTATGACCTAAATTGCTGTCTTACCCAATGTCAGCTGCACCTGAAGTATCTATGATGCATTATGCTGGTCTACCAGTCTGGAGGTGTGCGCATCCTTTATGAATATGGAAACATCACCAACTTTGAAGCTTTGGTCCAAGTTCTGGGGCCGAAAGGTGTGGAATGAGTTATAGCCTGATAGTGCAGGGGTGCTTTCTGCTGCTTTAAACCAGGTCTCTGTTACAGCACAAATGTCGATCTTCTCCATTTTGAAGAGTGCTTTGAGTGAGTGCATTTTGAGATTTAGACTTTTAGTGTTGAGCAGCATGACCCTCAGATTGCATTTGTTTGTAGCTGTTATGGTGGTAATTTGGTCTTTGGAACACCACCTAAAAAAGGCACTATTGGGGTGGCAAGAGCCTTGGCCAGTATCTGGAAGCCCAGGAGTGACAGATGCAGCCCATCTCTGGCAAAGCATCGAGGTCTGTCAGTCATGTCATCCCAGACAGACAGATAATGGAACCCCTTAGAATGACACCAGAAACTTAGCCAGTTGTTGAAATCAGTCATTTTCTGCTTGTACTGTGGTATCATTCTGGGTGATGTTAGGATGCTGCTCAGGGCTAGGGTCATACCCGCCTGGGCTATATAATCTGAGAGCTCCTCCATGTCTCTTTTCATGTAGTCCAGGGAGGTACGTCTCATGTCATTCACATACACACATGTACAATGACAGAATCATATTTGTACCTGTTGTTGAGGGACCTGAGTGCATTATGCGGTGGATCCTGACACGCAGCTGACTGTTACTTTCTCCTTATTCAACCTAGTGAGTAGGAAATCTACTATCAAGTCACCTATGACTAGTGTGCTGGGCATACTGTTTTGCCTTCAGGGCTTTGGTTGAGTTGCACACTGTTTAGGAGAGTTATGTGTCTTGTGATTAGTGTTATGTTGTGGTGGTCAAGTGTATTTCTGCCTTGGAGGTCTCTGCTGTTTGTGTAGATTTGTATTGAGAACCTCCAAGAAGGCGGGTGTGTGGTTTGTGATTTTATGTGAAGGCAGTGCTGGTGTGTGTTCTGGAGGGCTATGTGTTCCATGTGATGTGGTCCCAGTGCTGACCTTCTCCTGCTGACCAGCTATTCTGGTCTTGGCAAAAGAGTGTGTGGCTTCCAATCTTGATATGTAAGTGCATCTCTTGCAAGTCTGAGTGTTGGAAGGTAAGAGGAGAGAGTTGTCAGTGTACATGAGGCAGTTGCTACATTGCCTCAGGATGCCCATGTTCACCAGGTTAATAGGAGAAAGCACAGGGAACTGACCTTTAGACATGCCTGGAGGGGTGGGCACCTTATCCGTGGTAGTGATGCTGTGGTAGCGTTGTCGCCTCACAGCAAGACGTTGTCCCGTTCGATTCTCAGCTAAAGCGTCTTCTGTGTGGAGGCATGCGTGAATGGGCATGCCTTCGTTGAAGGTTGTGCATCAGGGCTGGTAACTCGACATGTAAAAATACACTACCAAACATTAGCGGACCAGAATTCCGCTGTGGCGACCCCTAACCGGGATAAGCTGAATGACACAACAACAACAACCGGAGCTATTTCCTTGTAGACCGTTTAGTGCTGGTAGCACTTTGTGTGCTACAATAATTGCTACAAGAAGTGTGGTAAAGTGCTAGATTAATAAGCTAGTAAAAGTGCAGGAGAGGAGAAAACTAGCACATCTAAGGGAAAAAATGAAGAGCAGACTTTGGGACTGCTCAGAAGCTTACAAACAGTCCTGGATACAGCCATTTTCTTCCACAAGTCTCACTGAGTTCTCCAGAGACACATTATAAAATCTGCCAGTTTGCTGCACTCTCACAAAACATGCTGCCAGTTACCTCTCTCTTTTCCATCACACCTCCAGCATTTGCTGTCTACCTGAGGATACATTCTCTGAAGTCTAATTGGAGTATAAACATACCTATGTAAATACTTCCAAGTAAAAATCTTAACCCTTCTAGACTTTGAGGCATACTTTAGAGACATACAGAAATCTTCCCATTGTTCCTTTTTAAATTGCTTTCCAGTCTCTCTTCCCTTTCTTTTCTATCCTCCTCTGATTGATACTTATACTTATCATGCAACATTTTATATGCCCTACTAAGCACTGTCATTTTCCTTTGCCTATATTCTGATATTGGTCCCTGACAGGGAAAACAGTTTCTAATCTGCAGTCCAGACTTTTGTTTTGACTCATCCCTCTCTATTACCTTTCTGACTCAAGTTGCTTGCTCCCAATACCATGGTTCCTTTGCAAATTTTCTCAGATCCTTAAGGAGCATAACAACAGCCATAGAAACAAGTGTTAGGCCAGAGAGTCCTCATATGACAGAGCAACAAATGACGCAGGATGAAATTGAATAGAATGTGACATGGGATGATGCTATAGAACTTTCTACAGAATGCCTGCAGGAAATGAAGAACAAAAAATGTGCCCCCAGAACAAATATGAGCTAAGAGAAGAGTTGCTTGATTTAATAGTGATAGATATATTATGATCATTGAAAAAAAAGTAGCCTGAAGAAGGTTAGTAAAACCCAAAAAGTCAGAAGTTTGATAAAACAAATGAACACAGTAATTAGGGCTGTCCATAGAGATCCATGCAATATAACATAAGTAAACTGGATATATTACTGTGCCTCTAAATTAATAACAGATCAAATTCTACCACAAGAACATAGGGTAGTAAGGGAAAGGAAGGGGAGAAATTGAATGACACCATGGAAGTATCGAATAGTGAAAACTATAAAGCAGTTAAGACAAGAGGTGTCACTGTTAGAGAAGTATAGAAGAGGGAACAGATCAACAAAAATACACAAAAGGATAGATGTGATAAAAGCAATGCACAGTATTATAACAGACCAGGATCTATCATGCACTATAGCAAATAATAAACTAAAAATCTCATCACAGGCAGAAAAACTTAGAAGATACACAGATAAATATAAAGGAAAAGTATAAAATAAGCAATTTATTGATGACCCCAAAATGTTTTATAGAGAACTGGGAGACAAGGTAAAAGGAATTGAAAGACCACCCAAAAAAGAAGAAATAGATACATTTTGGAGAAGTATTTATGAATATCCTGTGGAACATAACAAAGTTTCTAAATGAACAGAAAAAGTAAAATAAAGTACAAGAAGTTCAAAGGTACAGAATATGAAACTGGATAAAGTAACAGCCAGAGAGACTGAAACAAAATTAGGAATAGCTTCTAAATGTAAAGCACCAGACCCAGATGCAGTACCTAACTTCCAGTTAAAAGTATTACCATCTTTACACGAAAATTTAGCCATGAGTAAGAACTATTCATATGCACACCCTGAACTGACACCAACCTGGCTAACAACAGGAAAAACAATGCTCCTACTTGAGAGTGAATCTGCAAGCTACCCTAAAAACTATAGGTTCTATATTATATAGTTGAAGTTTCAAAACTTCGAACCTCACATGAGCGAACTCATATGAGCGAAGTTAGAAACATCGACTATATAATAAAATAAAAAAAAAAAAACTTACCTTACCGCTCTGAGCAGGGGGGCAAACCCCCCTGCACCCCCCCTACTTAAATATACCAACTCCAAGAATGCACTTCAGTGCAGAAAGGGAAAATTTCCCATTCTGCGTGTGAAAAGCCATTGACTTTCACCTTCGACCTTTCCGACGATCATTCAGATGATGTCTACCATCTATGATTCGAACATCGGAACGGTCGCTCATCTAATATAGACTCAGAATTATAGACCAATAAATTGCCTTCTGACTACATATAAACTATACAATAGAAAAGATGCCGACAGAGGTTATAGTCATTCAGAAGAAAACTCAGTCATGGCAATAGAACAAAAAGGCAATAAAAGAAAGTCATATGGCACAAAGGATCATCTGTTGCTAAATAAAGTAATAACATAAACTGTAAAAAGGGGAAGAATCTAAGTATGGCATGGATTGACTACAAAAAAAGCATTTGCTAGTATCCCACATTCATGGAAAAAAAGAGTGCTTAAGAATGTATAAGATATATCCTACACTGATCAACTACATTACAGTGACCATGAAACAGTGGCAGACTACTTTGCAATTAAGCCATGATAAAGGACAAATTATTATTCCAGGGATAAAACTCCAAAGGGGGATATCCTAGGGTAACTCCCTGTCACATCTGCTATTCTGTCTTGCCCTTAACCCTATAAGCTGTCTACTTAACATATTAGGCCATGGGTATAATTTGGCCTAGAAAACAACAAAGTGTAAAGACTTCTCACTGTCGGTGATTTAAAACTGTATAGCTCATCAGATGAGGAACTGAAAGCACAAATACAAGTAGTCAAAACTTTTTCAGATGATATAAGAATGTCATCTGGTCTTGATAAGTGTGCAAAAGCAACCTTTAAAGCAGGAAAATGCAGCACCAAAAAAGTTTCAGTTTGGGACAAGAATATGAAATAAAAGAACTTGAGCAAGAGGGAGTGTATAAATATTTGGGAATTAATGAAGGATCAATAATAAAACATGAATAAATGTGAATAAAACTTAGTAAGGAATATTTTAGAAGAATCCAATTAATCCTGAAAATAGCATTGACATCTAGGAACAAAATTCAAGCTATAAACCAATTTTCTCTTCCTGTCCTAACTTACAGTTTTGGAGTGATTGGCCCCAAAATATATTGGATATATTAGACAGACAAACAAGAAGGATGATTCATGCTCAACAAATGATTTATAAAAATTAGTGCATACCAAGATTATATATTTCTCATTCTGAAGGAAGTATGAGCCTCCTTGAAATTGATTACATATATAGATCTGTAGTCATGGGACTGCATACATATCTGCTGACCTCACAGGACCCAAACATAGTGAAAGTTTTGAAACATGAGTAGAATAAATCTAATATGACTTCCCTGCTTAGTCTAGCAGAAGCATATCGATGTCAAGCAGGAATGGAAATCAAACCAGAAGTAGATAAAAAACTGAATGTGCCAAAAAACAAAAGAAAGAATTTAAGGTGAAAGAGCAGATGAGAAGGTAAGAAATGTGGAAAGTGCATACATAGAGTTGCAAGCATAGAAACCTTCTGGAAGAACCTCATGTTGATCAAGATCAAACACAGGAATGGTTAAACAGAGGCGAATTGAAACCCAAGACTACATTGGTTTACAAAGTCCATTAAACATGTGGGAGAAACAGACAAATGCAGGTTTTGTAAAACAGAACTGGAAACAGTCGCACACCTCATTGCTGGTTGTGACATACTAATGGCAGAAGGACTGTATACTGAAAGGCACAATAGTGTGGCAAGACTGTTGCACTGGGGATTGTGCAAACATTATGGTATTAAAGTAGCTGAAAAACACTGGAAACATGAGCCACAAAGCATCACAGAAAATGATGGTCTACATCACATGGGATCACCCATTACCCCCAGTTCAAAATATAGATGCGAGAAAAACAGATAAAGTGGTCCATGAAAAGAAGACAAAAGTAGCATTGATCACTGAAATCGCTACACCCAGTTACTACAGTGTCTTGTGTACTGAGAGATACAAAGTCATAGAATACCAGGATTTGTAGGCAGAAATAAGAGCAATGTGGAAGAAAGATAACTAGATAGTTTCAAAAGTATTAGGAGCAACAGGTCATATAAAAAAGAATCTACAGTCGTATTTAGATATGTTACCAATACATGTAACTCCATACGAATTGCGGAATGAGCCATTACAGGGCACATTACAGGTGCTGCGAAGAGCACTTCTGACTGACATCAAATATTAAACAATACTAATTTCATGAACTTTAATCATACTTTGACTTAGGAATGGGGTCCATTCCCGTCATGGTATTAGAAACCCAAAAGATTTGGAGAAATTAAAAAAGAGAGAAAAAATATTATATTCATAAGGGTGTAGAAAATGCTCAAAAACTAAATGGAGACAGGAATGTAGAAAACAGATTTTGTCAATAGGGTTGATTAGAAATAGGAGTACAGAAAATAGGCAAAAGGCATTTGGAATTTTCTGCAGAAAATTGACAATCATTTGCATGTATGAGGGTTTTACCAGTCTTGGGTATCATACTGAGTTGATATTAAAGCCAAGTTAATTGCAGAATAGAAATAAAAAGGTGCAGGCTGAACGGGAGGACGTTTACTGCAAACAAAGACAACAGTGGAACTTGACTATGTGAATGGCAAGGAAACAAAGATATCCGTATTGTTAAAAAGCACAAAAAGCTAAGATGCGGCATGAACAAAAATGTTTGGCATTCATAGCTGGAATGAGGAGATTGCCATCAGATCTAAGAAACAGGAACCATGTATGGATGAGTTAAAATTACCTTAACAGATAAGATAAAGTAAACACATTCTTTCCTGTTTTAAAATGTAGGATATGTTTGATAAAAATTAAAGGATTAACTCATTCCCCCCAGTGCAGCTGTCTTCAATGTGTACCTTTAACTCTTAGTGGTTATGGCTTGAGCGTTTATAAATATGCAGTTATCACTTTACAGTTCAGACAAATATTCATGTCTCTGGAACCATAAGTGTTATTAGAAAACTGAAAATGGCAAACTATTCAGGATAAAGTAATCTTTACATTGGTGGCATTCATTCAGTTTGATGCTTTAGACTGGATTTTATAAGCCAAAAAAAGATACTGAATATTAATTTTGTGATGTGGTATAAACAGCTTATGATATTTCAGTAATTATTCAAGCAAGACACATACTGCCAGCAGGATTTTCTTCATACAGCTGTGAGCTTTCATATGAGCCTATGCAGTTTTGTCTGTGTTACCTGAATGTTGAGATATTTAGAGAAATAGGAAAATAATTACAATACAAATAGTATACAAACAATATTCAATATCTCTTTAGCTGCATTAAGCAGATGTCAAATATCAACACAGTCATGGTTGCCATCATGTATGATTTAAGATGAAATTTTCAGATACCTTCTATGTAACATGATTTTGAAATTATTAATGCAAATATGAGCAAACAATATTTGACACCTAGAGGTGTCAGTAGGAGTTAACTGCCAAAACACCTGGAGCTGCCCTTGGCTGTAATGAGCTAAAAGAAACATATTTAATTTTTTAATAGCACATTCAGACTCTGTAGCACAGATAAATGTATAACAGTAAATTGTACATTATATAAAGGTTATTGTTAGGGAGGTGAATATTAAATGATTTCCAAGTATAAGAAACAGTCATTAAACATGCTGTGAGATTCCTATCTCATGTAGTTAGTATGTGTTCTACATTTTGCCCATTTGTTCTACATTGAGATAGGTAGTGTTCTACATTTCAGAGATGGATGGCTGAGATACAGGCATGCATTTTTTTCTGATATAGAAATTACAT
Source organism: Protopterus annectens (assembly GCF_019279795.1). Lineage (NCBI taxonomy): Eukaryota > Metazoa > Chordata > Ceratodontiformes > Protopteridae > Protopterus > Protopterus annectens. The sequence continues at coordinate 434,678,816 of NC_056748.1, forward strand.
TAGATTTAGTATTCAGAAAAAAAAGTAAAGTCTGACTACACAGTGGATTAGAATAATTGTAACATGGATAAGATTTCTTTTAAAAATAAAATATATTTAGTACATGGAACACTGAGTATTATTTAATATTTTGCCTTTGGAGAAGGAAAAAGAAAAGATGGTTATATGTGTTTACGTTTAGAGATTTAGAATGAATCCAGTTTAAGGTGGTATCAGTTATAATAGTACTGAGAGGGGAGGTTTAAGTTTCTTAAACATAGTATTTTAACTAATATTTCTTATGAGGAAGTATGACATGGAATCATGGCATATGGAAGTAGCAATGAAAATAGAAAACAAATGCGAAAAAGTTGAGTTTGTACAGAAGAAACAAGAATGTTTTTGAATTTGCAGAAGTTAGCTGCAGGTAGAAGTTAAACACAAGAAGAAAAAAAAAATAACAGATTTAGAGAAAATACAGAAAGAACAATCTGAAGAAGAAAGGCGTAAGCATTAGGTAGTAAATAAATAAATATATTTACAATGTCAGACTTCAAGACTGTTAAAAGTATGTTAACTACAGCATTACATATGAAGCCACAATGAAAGGCAACAGTTACTAAAAGAGGTACAAGAGTAGAAAACAGGTATAGTATGTTAGGAATTACAGAATTAAGAGAAGGTAAACAAATGACATGAAACTAGGGAAATGAAAAATGATAAAGAGGAAAAAGTGGAGAGGTGAAACTGAAAGTAAATACAAAATATGGAGGAAAGCACAACTTTATATCCCCACATAAATCAGTTACGCAAAGAAGATATATGTTTGGAAGTTTTGAGGATAGGGAGCTGGATAGATTTGTGTTATAGGAGGTAAGATTAACAAGGAGAGACATTAAAATGTTGCAAAAATAAACTGACTTCGATTATTTTATACAGACTGTTGGAAAGGAGATGTATTCTGAAATGATGATAGGGATAAGAAAAGAATTGTGGCAAGTATGTTAAGTCATGCATAACGGAAGAAGAAAGCATTTTACTTGGAGTTTTGGGGGCAGATGTTTAGGTAGTGCAGAAGATGATGACAGGTATTTAATATTATGGCCCTTCATGCAGAAAGAAAAGTAGAATCTTGTAAGAAGTTGTGAAAAGGAGTAGAGAGTAGTGAGTAGAAAAAAGAAACTTGATCCCTCACAGGATGCATGGACACGTGACTGTAGAAGGTAATTTTTATGATGGCATTATAAATGCAAAAAGGAAAGGATCACACAAATAGGAGATGGTGATTAAAATATATAAGAGGAGGGTGGAGTTAGGTATATTTTTTCTTAAATGGCAAGGTATGAACTTAAGCAGGAAGATGAGCATTAGTGCTGTGTATGAGTTTTATTCTGGAAAATCTGAAATGCAGTAAATATTTAAGTGAAGAGACAGGAAGTTAGATAATATAATAATAGTTGTAAACTTTAAAAGGATGATGGGGTAACACAGGGGAAAGGAAGAGTCAGTAGAAGTGGTTACAAAATTACAAAAAAGGAAATAATTAATTTCCATGGGGAATGATGTTATTTAATCAGAGCGATGGTAAATAAAGAATCAGCACTAGCATTTCAGGAAATGATAGAAGGTCAAAGAAGTCAGTTTTAAAAAAGGAGGGTTTTTTTGTTAAAATTAGGGTGGTACTATATTAAAGAACAGAATGCCAGTATGCTCAATAAATGCTTGTTATAACATTTAATGTAGATTGTTAAGGATAACTTGTGAAAGAAGGACAGGATAGTATTGTTTAAGAAGAAGTTTGTGATATTTATGGTTTTACTGGACAAGAGACAAGATTTTAGTACTCAGTATTTAGACAGCTTATGACAACATCTTGTCAGTTGTAGTGGAGAATATTATGTAATACAATGGGTTCGGAAACTGTGTGGAAGAGATGGAGTGTGTACTGGGGAATGACTAGATTGGTAAAGAAAAGGTGCCCTTTGAGTCCAGTTTTGTTTATAATGTATAAATACTTTTTGAAGACTTTTAAAGAAAGTGAGAAAATAAGATGGATGAGAAGATTATTGTTTCTTTTGCTGCTGCTGATTATGTGTGTGTGTGTGTGTGTGTGTGTGTGTGTGTGTGTGAGAGAGAGAGAGAGAGAGAAAGAGAGAGAGAGAGAGAGAGGGAGGGAGAGAGACTATAAGAGCAAAAGGGTATGGAAGTATTTGCAATGTGATGGGTTTTAGAAGAAAACTAAAAGATAATACTAAACACGGTGATGAGTGAGTGCACTTAGGTAATGCTGAAAAGAAAATGATAATGGATACAAGTTTAGTGAAGGACTGTAATGTAAAAATATGCTGCTTAAACTTTTTGGTGGTAGAGAGAATATACTTAAAAGATGGTTGAAAAAATCATGAGGATGCTGTGGGTTTCAGTCCTGATAAATAAGAGTTTGAGGTTTCAATATTAATGTATTTAAGACAGATGTATGTCTAAAACAGTTAGAAGCTAGATTATTAAAGACATGTTTGGGTCATGGTGGAGGAAGGTAGGAGTGTTATTTTCATCCAGTGAAAATAAATGCTGTTTACAAGGAAATGAAGGCAGGGGAATTAGGGATGATAAATCCTATTTTTAGTTAATACAGTTTATTAAAAAGAATATAAAAACTGAAAGGGATGTAGAATTGAGAAAAAGGGTAGAAGCAGTGAGTACAAAGTAGATAGGAAATGGAGGGGAAAAAAGTTAGTAAAATAAACTATTTAAGAAAACTAATGGGGTTTGAAGTATGAGATTTGATCATAAAAATACATGTGAACATCTTATGCAGCCATATGTTGATGTGAAATTTGAAAAGATTGTGAAGAAAAAAGAGACTCCAAACACTAGTGTGTGTTAACAATAGATGCATTTCTAAATATATGGGCAACATAAACTGGCAGTTTTGTTTGGAAATAACTGAGATTATACATAATACAAATAAGAAATACAGACTTGAAGGAAATACCTGATAGAAGCCTCTAAGAAAGGAATGAATTTATAATGATTGTATAGAAGGGGAATTCGGTGAATATTATTAAATAGATGCCTGTATTACTTCATACCAAAACCCCGCAATAATAACTCACCGCCACTTTCACTGCACATTCTCAGCAACTCCCTTCAAACACTCACTCTATAACTTCACTGCCCCTCATACAAAAAAACTCCTCACAGTTCACTTACCCAACTACCTTACTCCCACCACACTTAAACACAAAATATCCCTAAAATACGACCGGTATTTTACTGCATACATAAAACATATTCTTAACACCCTCTCTAAACTACCCCTCAGTGGGGACAGCCACCCCAACCCTGGTCCCACCATTACTACCCACACCCCAAACCCTCTCCCAGCAAACTCTCCCCTCTCTCAAATCACAACCAACAAAAAGTCAACTGACTTCCTCTTTATGTGTCTAAACATCAGCAGCATCTGTAACAAAACTTAAGACCTCCGTGCCAATATAAACCTGTACTCCCCATAAATTCTCATCTTAACAGAAACCTGGCTCAAACCTTACATCAAAAGTGAGGAAATACTCCCACCTGGATATAACATCCTCCGCCAAGACAGACTATCCAGGAAAGGAGGTGGTGTAGCCCTGTTGTTCAAAGACCACCTCAATATACAAAATCTTAACAAATCAGCTCCCTAATTTGGCAAGGAAGAAATCCTTTGCGCCACTCTCAGAATTAACCTAAAGAAAACAATCAAAATCATGGGGTGCTATTTCCCACCAGGACAAAATATGCCTCCCCTAGAAAACCTCCTAAGCTGGGCCAACCTCTCCTTACCCCAAGAAAATATAATCCTTGGTGACTTTAACATTAGTTGGCTATCCTGTAATACTAACCACCCAGCCCTCCACCTAAATCTTTATGGGTTCACACAATTAATACAATCCCCCACCCGGATCAATAAGCATCCTAATAATCACACTTGACTTGACTGGATCCTAGTCAACAAAGATCCTCACACTTACTTAGCAGGCTGTCTACCTAACTGCCTCAGTGACCATTCCACAACCTTCCTACTAAGGCATCACATAGAGAATATTAAGCCTATTAACCACAGGCAAATTCAAAACAAGGCTAATTTCAACATCCACTCCTTTACCTCCTCCCTACAAAACATTAACTGGCCACCACTAAAATACCTCAACCTAGACAAAGCTGTCCATTTCTTTAACAGCACCTTCCTCAACATCCTCAACACCCATGCTTGCCCTAAGAAACACCAAAGTCAGAAGTAAAAGCTGCCCCTGGCTACAAAAAAACACCAGGGACCTAATTTAAACCAGGGACAAAGCTTGGGAACACTGGCACCTTACAAAACCCCCCTCAGATAGACAATCCTTCCTGGAACTACGTAATAAGGTTAAAAAGCAAATAAAAATTGACAAAGCACTTTACTATTAGACCTCCTTAAACTCTTCCAACCATAACCAAAGGCAATTCTGGTCTACAATTAACACTGTCCTTAACCCAGGTAAAGTAAACACCCCCCGCCATCTATCCCTTCCTCCTCCTGCAGTATAGCTGAATCCTTCAACAAACATTTCACAGAAACCATTCTATCTCTTACCAAACAACACTTCCCTACATCAACTCCCCCTATGCCAAACACCAATCCACCCCACCCTGCTTTCTCTTTCTTATCAGTACCCACCTACTTCATAAAAAGACTTCTGACAAAACTCAAACCCACCAAACTAGCAGTTGACAACCTCCCCGCCGAATATCTAAAAATAGCTGCCAAAGTCCTAGCATACCCTCTTTCTATATTAATCAACCGTTCCATATCAGAATCCCATGTATACCATCTTTATGGAAAATATCCCACATCATTCCCCTCCATAAACGTGGCCCCTCCACTGACCTCTCCAATTATCACCCCATCGTCATCCTTTCTCCCCTCTCCAAGATACTAGAAAAATGTATAAACACTCCGGTCTCTAACTATCTCCTAACCAATAATCTCCTCTCTAATATCCAACATGGCTTCAGGCCATATTACAGCATGACCACTGCTCTGGTCTCCTTTACTAACACTATCCTTCAACACAGAAACAATGGCCTCTTCTCCTCTGCTGTATTTCTAGAGATAGCTAAGGCCTTTGACATTGTATTGCACAAACTACTACTCTCTGCTCTCTCCAACCTTTCTTTCTCCAAACCAGCAACCAACTGGTTCTGCAACTACCTCCATGGCTGCCAGCAATCAGTTGTCTGGGAAAACAGCCTCTCCCCTCATCTTCCAATTACCCTTAATGTCCCCCAAGGCTTCATCCTCAGCCACCTTCTATTCTCCCTCTTCACTAAGAACCTGCACACTGCCACCAAACAAGCCTCTCTCATGCTGATGACTCCACTCTCATCTGCTCTGCCCCACTTTACCGGAACTCCAACAGATCACACAGGAATCATTCTCATCCATAGAAAGCTGCCTATCTATCTCCCAGCTCCTACTTAACCCCAATAAGACCAAACTCCTCATCTTACAACCATCCAAATCTACCCCAAACTCCCCCCATTTTAATATATCTGCCAAAGAAAATATCTCTCCATCAGTTCACACCAAACTACTTGGTGTGGAGATGGACAACAATCTCAAATTCGACACCCACATATCTCTTACAGTAAAAAAAAGTTCACAAAAGACTTGGCGCCTTATATAGAAACAACCAATACCTCACCAAGACTGCTAGAATCTCTATTGACAATTCCCAACTAATCACAACCTTACTCTATGCATCTCATATACTTACTAATCTTAGACAATCAGACTTGAACAAACTAGAGACATGCTACAACAAAGCCGCAAAATTTGCCACTGGTGCTCCCTACTGCAGTCACCACTGTGTCTCCCTTAGAGAACTAGAATGGCTCGAGGTCCCACAACTCCTTCACCTAAATCAACTCTCCTTTGCCCACAAAATAGGAAACAACCCACTCAAAATCCCATCAATTCAAACACTCCTCCAACCCTACCACTCTTCCATACCCCTGCGCTCCAGCAATAAAAATCTCCTCCAGATCACGAAAGCCAAAAACTCAGCAGGAGAAGCCTTATTTTCCTGTACCATATCCAAGCTTAGGAACAACCTTCCCCTAACCATCACTACCCTAACTTCCAGCAGTCACTTCACAACTGCGCTTAAATCGCACCTAAATATTCACTGGCTCTGTACTTGCCCAAACCCCGACTAAATTCCCCTACCCCTCTGCACTCTTTGCTCTCACCCCCACTTCGGTCTAGCTAACTTAATTACTATATACTAGTTCTCTGCTTAGTTAGTACACATCCGTCTATTACTACTGTATACTGTGAGCTTTTAGCCTATTTGTACTGTTTAACGTTAAGCTGTTTTATTGCTTAAATCTATGGCAGTTTGTATTGTTTAAAATGTTATTGCTGTTGACTATAACTATAACTGTATCAAATGTTTTCTCCTGTACTATGTGTCATCTTCCTTATTACTGATTATATATTACTCACATAAAAATCTGTGGAGCTTTTCTCCCTGGGCCTCCACTGAAAAAGACCTGTGTCCAGACGGAATTTCCCGGTAAATAAATAATAAATAAAGATGGGACTGGGAATGGTTAACAAATACAGCAAATCAGCAAGTGGTGTAGAAGAATGTGAAAAGGAGTAGAGAATAGTGAGTAGAAAAACGAAACTTGATCCTCACAGGATGCATGCGCATATTATAAGACAGCACACATACCGATGGACATATTTGGTAATTGTCAGTTCACCTATTGGCATGTCTTTGTGATTTAGGAAAAAACTGGAACACTACGCATAAAACACATATAGGCACAGAGATGACATGTAGGATCCCTATGGAAGGCACTGCAGCTGGGAAACAAAGCAGAGAGCTAAACGCTAAGGGACAGTAGCTGTAACTTTGTACTATTGTACTGCATCTGGTGTTAATGCCTTACTAAAATTCAGAAAAATTATATATAATCCCTTACCTGCATGCACATATTACAAGATGTCATATCTTAAGGGAGCCATGATGGAATTTTAATAATACTGATATTATAAGTAAGCAAGTAATATATAGCCACTCTATTTTTAGAGTACCAGTGTACTCTTCTAGTCATCTTAGATCTTCCTCTATGTAATTGTACCTGTCTTCTCTTGCAGTTATCTAATTCCTGTCCTTTTAGACCTAAACAGTAAAACACCAGTGGATTATTGGAGCTATTAAGTAATTAAAAGAGATCATTCATTTTCTAGTTATCTACTTAATGCAGTACAGGGCTGCATGGGAACTGGAGTCTATCCATGGACCTGTTGGTCACACAACATAGAAACACTTCCTGAATGGGGTGGTAAGCCAATAGTGGCATGCACACATACACACACATGGGCTCACAGACACACACACACATATACAGACACACGTAAGCATGCTGAGACACACACATTCATTCTCATACCGTACACACATTTGCAGGCAGTTTACAAGATCACCAGTTCATCTGTTGCTCTTCCTTGGGATATGGGAGGAAACTAGAACTCCCAACAATAAAAAACACATCCACTGGAAGGATGTGCAGACTCCACACTAGAGGTACCCCCAGTAAAGGGTCAAACTGGAAAACAAAGCACTTTGAGGCAACAATGCCAACTACTGTGCCACTGATGATTAGTGCTGCAGTAATAATACTGGAACCTATCATTACGTTTGGCATTTTAATACCTTTTAGAAAATGGCTGAACAAACAACTGATACTCTACTGGAAAATGAAAGTTCTCCAACAAAGTTTTAAAGTACAGTTAAAGCCCAGTAAAAAAACATGTCTATTTTGCGTTACAGTATATTAACCTGTCATGAAGGATGGACTGAAGTAAAAGCAAATGGCTGCCATCTTGTTTATGCTTGCTAAATGTGGCTGTTTAAGGAGCATAAAATAAAAAGGAAAAATAAGTAAATATAGTAACTAAAGTACTTGCTGCAGCAGTGGCAGTTACAAGGACATTGCTACTTTACTTACCGAAAAAGCCATACTGAGTGTGTGTGTGTGTGTGTGTGTGTGTGTGTGTGTGTGTGTGTGTGTGTGTGTGTGTGTGTGTGTGTGTGTGTGTGTGTGTAAGAGAGAGAGAGATAGATTGTGTGTGGAGGGAGTTACAATGCATCGCACTATATATATTTTTTTCATTCATTTGTTCACAATGAAGCATCTGAGGTTTACATAGTCAGTCAGGTGGCTATAAATATTTGGAACATGTGCATATGTATGTGTGTGCGTTTATATGTAAATGGGTGAAACTGTCTGTGACTCTGCGTCTGTGTATCTGTTCATGTGTGTGCGTATGTGTGCTTGCATGTGTGTCTTTGTGTGATGTGTTTGTGTGTGTGTGTGTGTGTGTGTGTGTGTGTGTGTGTGTGTGTGTGTGTGTGTGTGTGAGTGAGTGTTTGCATGGGTGTGTACATCTGACTTTCTGTATATGTGTGAGAAACTGCTTCTGCATTTTTGTGTGTGTATATGTGTAACTGACTGTGGTGTGTGTGTGTGTGTGTGTGTGTGTGTGTGTGTGTGTGTGTGTGTGTGTGTGTGTGTGTGTGTGTGTGTGTGTGTGTGTGTGTGTGTGTGTGTGTGTGTGTGTGTGTGTGTGTGCGTGCGCACATGCGCGCACACCCATTAATGTATGTGTGTGTGTAGATATTATTAAATAATTACATAATACATATTTTAGATGTAAAATATATCCTCCAACAATTGCATCTCCTACAACAAAGTTGAAACATAAGACAGAGGAACTATTTCACATCAGAAATATAAAAAAATGCATATAAAAACTATTTAACAGATAGCCCATTTTCCAAGTGCAATAATGTCTAAGAGGGTGGGCATTACAAGGAATCAACGGACCGTCCAAGGATTATTTCCTTGTAAAACCTACCCTGTCACGAATTATTGCCTGTTTAAGGACCTAATAATCCATTTTATAATTTGCTCTTATCCCTATGTGTTTTTTACATTACAGTTTACCCAAACTGATGTGGCATAGGCGAGAACTGGTCTTACTAGGCTGGTGCATAAAATACAAAATAATGATTACATGTTTATTGATCAGGATGCAGGAAACATACTTGAGATGTTTCTAGTTAAAAACATATAACATCAGGAGTGAAAACCTGGTAATTTTTATGGTTATCTAGACAGTGAGAAAAAGTGAATTGCACATGATTATTAGCAACATACTCGTAAGGTATTATTTCTTATAGCCTGTGTATTAAGATAGATAAAATAATCAGACAAAGCATCTATTTACCTTTGCTGAAATTAGATTTCCTTTTATGCTGTTAACATATGAGATTAAGATTGTTAGTATCCACATAATAAAATATCTTTAAATGTCTAGGTTACTTTATTAGTTTCTTATTCCTGTTTTTCTGTATTATTTTGTACTTTGCAGTACTTGCATTGCACATCTGCATGTATTCCACACCTGATGATGACAATGTGCTTACTATCTAAAAGGAAAAAGTAAATTGCAAACATAAAATTTCAGCAAACAGGACAGCTTTAGTTTGCATCAAATGTTTTACTTTGGAATTGTTGAGAGTCAAGCTAGATTTCTGAAGATGCTTACACTTATCAAGGATATCAGAACTTGTCAGAGATTTGGGATGCATGGCGAGGCTTAAACACGCCGTTGTGGTCGTTAGTCTAGTAAACAACTATGAACTTGTGAACCTATACTGAGAGAATGGATTTTTATTGCTGCATTCCTTTTTATTTTAGTGAAGGTTTCCTGTAGCTGAAAGAGAGGAATTTGAAACTAGCATCTCCCTAAGCCATAAGTGCAAGTCAGCCCTCTTAATTATACTAAAGTACATATGTTTGTTGTGCATGGTAATTGTATACTTGACATATTTACCACAGCATAACTGCCAAATTACAGACTGTGCTTGCTAATCATAATGGGGACTAACCATAAACTATGGTAAAATAACAGTCAGTCTTAAATATCTAAACAACTCTGAATTTTATTTTTGTATAATTTAATACATCTTCTTTTTTTCATTTTCTTTCGGCTGTTTCCATTAGGGATCGCCACAGTGGATCATGTTTCCATTTCTTTCTGTCCTCTGCATCTTGCTCTGTCACACCAACCACCTGCATGCCCTCTCTCACCACATCCATAAACTTTATCTTAGGCCTTCCTCTTTTCTCTTACCTGGCAGCTTCACCCTTAAAATCCTTTTCCCAATATACCCAGCATCCCTCCTCAGCACATGTCCAAAAGAACGCAATCTCTCCTCTCTGGCTTTGTCTCCAAACTGTCCAACCTGGGTTGACCCTCTAATATACTTATTCCTAATCCTGTCTACCCTCGTCACACCCAGTGCAAATCTTAACATCTTTAACTCTGCCACATCCAGCTCTGTCTCCTGCCTTTTTGTCAGTGCCACTGTCTCCAACCCATATAACATAACTGGTCTCACTACCCTCTTGTAGACCTTCCCTTTCACTCTTACTAGTACCCGTCTGTCACAAATCACTCCTGACACACTTCTTCACCCACTCCATCCTGCCTGTACTCTCTTCTTCACCTCTCTTCCACACTCACTATTACTCTGAACTGTTGATTCCCAAGTATTTAAACTCATCCACCTTCACTACCTCTTCTCCCTGCATCCTCACCATTCTTCTATCCTACCTATCATTCCAACACACATATATTCTGTCTTAGTCCTGCTGACCTTCATTCCTCTCCTCTCTAGAGCATATCTCCACCTCTCCAGGATCTCCTCACACATAAACTTTAGATATTATTTTAAAAATGAGCTGCATTTATCCAGAATACCTGGCTATTTGTATTCCACTGTTGAGATTAAAGGTTGACCATCGATGGTATATTTTCAGTTCAACTTCCATTTCCCTGGCTATATAATGGCATAATTGTATAGAAGTAACTTTATTTTAGTGAATTTATAATTCTCCTTTTAATACTATAAGGACATGACTGTGTATTTCATCTACAACACAAAATTTGTATTTGTTTATTTATTTTGGTTATTACTAACATTGTTTTATTCTACCAACATATATGATCACATGCTAAATGCACATTTTGTATAAACTTAATTTTCTTTTTGATTCACAAAATTTTGCATGCTGTTTATATTTTGCAGGCTTTTACACCTTGTAGGTCAGCAAATAAAAAATAATGGGCAATATAACCTCAGATAGATATTGTTATAATCCCCCAAGGGTATCACTGATGACAACAGATTCACAGAGCACTGGTAAGGTGAATATGTACTGTCAGAAGATGGAGCTGAAGGAACCATGTCAGAGTGATAAACATATATGAGGTTAGGATTAAGAAGGAAGTGGCTTTGAGTGAAAAGGATGCGTATTCTGTCTTAGTCCTGCTGACCTTCATTCCTCTCCTCTCTAAAGCATATCTCCACCTCTCCAGGATCTCCTCACACATAAACTTTAGATATTATTTTAAAAATGAGCTGCATTTATCCAGAATACCTGGCTATTTGTATTCCACTGTTGAGATTAAAGGTTGACCATCGATGGTATATTTTCAGTTCAACTTCCATTTCCCTGGCTATATAATGGCATAATTGTATAGAAGTAACTTTATTTTAGTGAATTTATAATTCTCCTTTTAATACTATAAGGCCATGACTGTGTATTTTATCTATAACACAAAATTTGTATTTGTTTATTTATTTATTTTGGTTATTACTAACATTGTTTTATTCTACCAACATATATGATCACATGCTAAGTGCACATTTTGTATATACCTAATTTTCTTTTTGATTCACAAAATTTTGCATGCTGTTTATATTTTGAAGGCTTTTACACCTTGTAGGTCATCAAATAAAAAAATGGGCAATATAACCTGAGATAGATATTGTTATAATCTCCCAAGTGTATCACTGATGACAACAGATTCACAGAGCGCTGGTAAGGTGAATATGTACTGTCAGAAGATGGAGCTGTAGGAACCATGTCAGAGTGATACCAATATATAAGGTTAGGATTAAGAAGGAAGTGGCTTTGAGTGAAAAGGATGCTTATTCTGGGAGACAAAGCCAGCAACCCATGATGGTATCCTGGAACCAAAGAGATGGTAGTGACAGTAATTTAGAAATATCTGGGGACCAAAAGCTCAGTATGACATTAATTTAAGGTACATAGTTGCACTTCCATTTATGGATTATAAAATAATCTCTTTTGGGAATGAAGTTTGAGTCAAAGATTATAGGTTAGTTTTTTATGACTACAGACTCACGCTGCCTTTTGAGAAAGTAGTGAATGAGAATGGTCTGTTATATACAGTAGGTTTTCAAATATCACTAGAGAACTCAGAACTAATATGCCATATCGCAGCTTGCCAATTCAATGCAAAATAATCTGTACTTGTTGACTGTGTAGTTTCACTTAGGAAAGCATAACAATGGCTTTTGCTATACAGGTTTAGGTTTCGTAAGTGTTAATTCAATTAAAACCACTTGCAATTTCTGTATCCACTTCAAGTATACCACCACCTTGGTCCGTTCCCTATATGAAAATGTCTTCAGTAGAAACAAACCACTTTAAAGCCAGCAACAGGAGCCAGTATGAGTTGATGAGCATGATGTTAGAGCTTGGAAGCTTTAGAGCCACCAGCAGTTTTCCAGAGAGATCCACTCCCTTTACTGCAGAGATAATCAGGGTTGCAGTTAAGAAAACACAAAGGAAAAGGGGGAAATGGACAGCAGCCTCAAGCCCTGATATCATGGAGCCACTTGGGACAACACTTCAGGTAGAGCAATCATTAACAGATTTATCCAATCACCACCTGACACTCAAGGAGAAAACAATATCACAGAAAGGACTCATCCTTGTTCCAGCCAAAGATGGCAACATATCGGGCTTCTTAATTGATACTGCATTGTTTACAAGAAATACAAACTGAAAGTTGATTTTTCCAGAACAACAAGAAATTGAAAGGATGTTAAGGAAGTTGAGTACTTTTATACCAAATAGTAATACAGTGGTAAGAACTTTTTAAAAAGCTTGAAAAGATGAGGTATGTAAAATGTTTAATGAAAATAAAGAAAATAATAATTTGTATTATTTACCAGTAGAAAAAAATAAGACTTTAAAATGGTTAATTTCTAATGAAGACATGGTCAAAAAGGAAGTGTACAAAAGTGGTAGTTTAGTTGTAATGGATAGAATGATGTATATGAACAGTTAAACATGTGTTGATGGATGAGAATATTTATGAATTAATAAGGATACATTACAATTAAACATTGTTAATATTATCACTGTTGTTTATACAATGCATTTAGATGGTTTAATAGATCTAGATATACTGAATTATTTTTCTGTCTACCACAGCATGTCATACCTATGCATTATGGTATACCCAAGATACATACGTATGAGAAGAATGCACCTATGAAACCTATAGTCTCAGGCAGGGGATGGGCAACTGAAGCCATTCTCCTGTACTTGGAACAAACATTGTCTAGTTATATCAAACTAACTCCGAGTTTTATAAAGGGCACCAAAGATTTTTACATAACTTATTTTTGAGGGAAGGACAAAATGAATGCCAAAATTGGTGGTGCAGTGGTTAGCATTGTGCCTTCTGTGCACAGTCTGCATGCCCTCCCTGTATTTGCATGGGTTTCCTCCAGGTGGTCTGGTTTTCTCCCACATTCCAAAGACATGCGTCTGGAGAATTTCTCCTGGGGCCTCCACTGAAAATGGGCTCTGTCCCTGTTGGACTTTCCTAGTAAACAAATGTTAAATAAAATAAATAAACTGAATAAACAAATATAACATTGGTTGTAGAGTCATTATTTACTTTAGTACAAAATGAAATTGGAATAGACTTTCTTTATGCTTATTTAACTTTTCATACTGAAGTTAGTAACACAAAAATAACTATAGTATGTGAACTTATGAAACGTGTCTTAGAAAATAACATTTGTGTTTTTGATAGTAACTTATATTTGCAGGAACAGGGAGTAGCTATATGGACATTGGTAGCTAATAGTTATTCTAATTTAGACATGGCTTGTTGGGAAATTGACTATGCATTTGTAGAGAATGACTTTCAGAGAGATATGCTTTTTATTGATGTTTTGTAGATGATATATATTATAATATAGTGACATTTCTATGACAAGTTTAATATGTTTTTAGATTATTTATCGACAACTATTTTTTAATTTAAAGTAAATTTCTCTATAAATATGTTTTTTAGATGCTTTATACTTAAAGAGGAAGGGAAAATAGCAACAAAAATGTATTAATAAAACAACTAAAGGAATAATTACGTTCATAAAACTAGCATGCATCCCTCACATATATTCAGTGACATGGTGACAGGACAGATGCATAGAACATGTAGGATAAATACTGATGGTGTCATGCCAACAGAAGATTAGAATGAATTAAAAGATTTTCTACAAACAGGGTATATGGAAGTAAAAGTACAAGAAATTATGGACAAGGTTTTAAGAAAAAGAGAAAATAAAGTAGATTGTTTATATTTTTCAGGTGGAATTGACAAATCACAGATTAAGATGGATGATAAATAGAATAAGAAGAATGACTTTGTGTCATACTAGACATAAAGTGTAGAATAAAGGATATTATAAAATGAAATTAGAACATTTTACACTCTTTAAATGACACTAGACATAATGGAAGAACAACCCAGTTTTACTTCTAAGATAGAAAGGAACTTAAAACAATTAATTTCTTGTTATAAAGAAGAGCAAAATAGAAAGATTAATGCAATATTAGATAGGCAAGGTACATCCTTGTCATAAATGTCAGCAATGCCTATATATATCTATCTATATATATATATATATATATATATATATATATATATCTATCTATATATATATATATGCACACAGGTTTACTATTGTTTGTGCGAATGACATTCTATCGCCTGCAATGTGCCGAAAAACAGAATGTCAAAAGCACAAGCAGTTTTGCATCAGATAGTCACCTCCACTTATGCGAATGCACAACTGCATTCGCATAAGTGGAAATCAACTATCTGCACGGAGATCGCAGTACAGTGGGGAGTGGAAATTCATCCACATCCCCACTGTAGTGCGATCTCGGAGTTAGAATATATAAGTAGGGGTGTGGGACAGGGGGAGCAGCCCCCCACATGGGGGTGCAGTGGGGCTTGCCTCCCTGCAAAAATGTGATAGCTGTATAGGAGTTTGATTTACATCAGCTCCTATATGGATATCATGTGGTGGTTTCGACAACAATTTCGAGTCAAATTCATCGAGCATTTGGTTCGACATTGTGAATGGTAGTTTTTTTTTTTACTTTCGGTATTACCATTCATTTATTTGAACGGAAAATGTTTTTCTGTTCGAATAAACAATAGTAAACCATGCACACACACACACACACACACACACATATATATATATATATATATATATATGTATGTATCTATCTATATATATATATATATATATATATATATATATATATATATATATATATATATATATATATATATATATATATATATAGATAGATATAGATATATATATTTATGTATGTATTGGAAAAATAGTTTTATGCATCCATTAACAGATTGTGAATTTTATTTAAAGTGTAATGCTAATTACAATAAATATTGTTTATATAGCATTGTGTAAAGAATGTGGATTGTTTTATATAGGGAAAACAAATAGGAGACTGAGGACAGAATATCAGATCATATGTCTGAAATGCATCGAATTGTAGAAACTCATGCTCCTTTTAAGCATATAGGAGATAAGGGGGGTGGAACATAGTTTTTAATTTGCAGTGTTACAAATACTAAGTGATAATGTTAGAGGGGGAGTTATAAAGCTGAAAATAGAAGATGTTGATGATTAGATAAATAGATTTAGAGCTGTAAAATATCCTGGTTTAAATGTAATGGTTAGTATTAAACCTATACTGAGTCTGTGAGGTATCAAAAAGTGATGTTATGCACTCATTTTATATAAATTGTAAATTGTTTTAACTGAATTAACACGTGAAAAAGCTGTATAGTAAAAGCCATTGTGAGGCTTGTGTATTTGTTTTAATAAAGTATTGAGTTCTTTTACATTTCTGTGAGCTGCCTTTGGGTTTGAATGTAATTTTTGATGTGGAGAGAGACTGGCTCTGACTTTTCCTGCTTGATCTACCTATAGACAGTTTTGTTCATTTAGGAAAGCCAGCATAGATTAGTATCACGGTATATCCTGGGAAGATTATGCTCAGTATCTTGATACTGCTACTTATGAAACATGACAAAAAACTGCACTTAGTCACAGAGAAATTAATGTTCCTGGAACAAAAGCCAGCAGCATATGAAATAATCTTTAGGTGTTTTGGGCTACATAAATGTGGCCCTTTTTGTGAAAATCTACAAACACACACACACATGCACATCTTTGCGTTGACAACCATTAACACATAGCTTGAGGCCTGAGGTAATAACTTTGGAGCTTTAGTGTACTTAGCTGAGTATTTTACTATAATGAGAAACCAGAGAGTACATTTTTTTCTTATTTCATGTTCATTCGTTGTGTTCAGCAGTCTCTAAACTGTACTTCTAAAATGGGCTGTAATGTGAAAACATAGTCATGTTCAGTTTAGTTCTTTCCTTGGGAGCCTGCATTTGCTAAAGCAATGGTCAGACACTGATCCAGCTGAAAGTTTGGAAATGTGAATGAAATATATCAGTACTGAATGCAGTTATTGTTTTGACAGCTCAAGTCTGTTCTGGAATTAGAAACAGTCACTAACTGTATTGTGTTTGCAAAATTGTCTAAAGATAAGCAGATTCAAATCAAAACCATTGCGTGAAAACATTAAATACTAATTCCACAATAAAGTCTCATTACTATTGCAAAGCGTGCACTCTGAATGGACAGCCCAATCAGTGTACCCAGTGTATACTGACCATATACCAGTATAACGTTTGGCTGCTTAAGTATTGTTGTGGGGCCACACTTCTCATTAACACATGCTCTGTAAAATCAGTGATAAAACTCAGGACAGTTCAGAGGTATGGTTACTGGTAGTATGCTTGATATTAGTGCCTATAACCATTGCTGTCAACTCTCCACACTTTTACAGACTGTCCCTAATTTTTCACGTTTTTGTCCTGTCCCTTGTAACATTTTTGTTACTTGTTCACAAGAAATTAAGCAATCGCGTAGACTATGGCTATCTATTACCCACTGAGTGGAATGAATGGCCTGACTGGCTGTCACCTGACAGAAATAATTAATATCACAGGAGAGCTGATGGTTAACAACATAAAAAGAATGCAAAAAAGAAGAATCTCTGCTTGATCCTACTTCTTAGTATAAGAAAAACATTTTTCAGAATTCGTACTTCATCTTAAACTAAATAAATATAAAACAGAACCACACAGACTTCTGCGGAGGTCCACGGTTTTGTGCCTCCTCTATTGCATTACACCACACTAAAGTACTGTGCACTGTTCTGTGCCTCTTCTATTGCATTACAGTACACTGATGTACTGTGCACTGTTTTGTGCCTCCTCTATTGTATTACAGAACACTGATGTACTGTGCACTGTTTTGGGCCTCCTCTATTGTATTACAGAACACTGATGTACTGTGCACTGTTTTATGTCTCCTCTATTGTATTACAGAACACTGATGTACTGTGCACTGTTTTGTGCCCCATCTATGGTATTGCAGCACACTGATGTACTGTGCACTGTTTTGTGCCTCCTGTATTGTATTACAGCACACTGATGTACTGTGCACTGTTTTGGGCCTCCTCTATTGTATTACAGAACACTGATGTACTGTGCACTGTTTTGTGCCTCCTCTATTGTATTACAGAACACTGATGTACTGTGCACTGTTTTGTGCCTCCTCTATTGTATTACAGAACACTGATGTACTGTGCACTGTTTTGTGCCTCCTCTATTGTATTACAGCACACTGATGTACTGTGCACTGTTTTGTGCCTCCTCTATTGTATTACAGAACACTGATGTACTGTGCACTGTTTTGTGCCTCCTCTATTGTATTACAGAACACTGATGTACTGTGCACTGTTTTGTGCCCCCTCTATTGTATTGCAGCACACTGATGCACTGTGCAAGCATGGTGACATAAGTACCATACTCATGCACAGTACATCAGTACAGAAGGAAGAACTCTAAAGCACTGATATGCAAAGACATTATTTAAGAAAGGTAAACAATGTTTTCTGAAATAATGTCATTGTATAATAGCAGTAACCCATGACTGGGTGTGGGTTATCACTCAGCTATATCATCACCCTCCTCATCATCATCATAATCATTATCATTTCCCTTTTTCCTTGTTTTTACATGGGGTTATGGTGCCTTGCATATTGCTGGCACATCTCTCAAGTTAATGTCACTCTCCTACCTTTTTTGAGTGTCATTCCCAGTTGTCCCAGATCCTCTGTCATGCAGTCCATCCGTCTCTTAGCTGGATGCTCTTATCTCTTTTTGCTTTCTTCCTGTCTCTCATAAATCTGCTTTACCAAATCATTACCTGTTTTTCTGCACATGTAATTGGACTACAATAATCTGTTCACCTTGATTATCCCTTAGTGTGCATGCTACTACTTATCTCAGGCATTTCACATCTAACTCAGGGTGATGGGGGGGTGAATGCACTGACCTAAAGGCATGGACCCCAGACAACCCATATCAGTGTCCATTCATTTGGCAGTCTCCATTCATGGAAGCAAAGCAGATTCAAAAATCCACAGACTCATTGAGGTCATAGACCTACAGGTGCATTTGCAGGGGTCCCCTTCGAATGGTTGACATTTCACAATGTTGACATTCATATGGCTGAGACCATATGATCGACATTTGAAATGTCAACCATGGGGAACCGGCATCTCCCTACAGTGTGGAATGGAAAAATTTCCACTTCCACACTGTAGTGCGATCTCAGAGTTGGTATATTTAAGTTCTGGGGTGTGTGGGGGGCAGAGCAGTGTTAAGGTAATTTTTTTTTTGTTTTTTATGTTCTACTTGTATGGTCGACATTTCAAATGTTGATCATATGGTCTCGACGATATGAATTTCGACATTGTGAAATGTCGACCATATCAAGTAGACCCTATTTGCAGAGCTCTTTGCAGGTGTGTGTGTTTGTGTGTGTGTGTGTGTGTGTGTGTGTGTGTGTGTGTGTGTGTGTGTGTGTGTGTGTGTGTGTGTGTGTGTGTGTGTCTGCATGCTGCATGGCACAATTCCAGGGCTAATACACTGTGAATTAAATATGTGGTTCAGAGATGTTTACCTTAAATTGCCACATTAGTGTAATTACTATACCTTGAGACTCCGAATTTCAAAATAAAAACAACTATGGCCATTGCAGTGCTCATTGTACTATTGAATGTTGCTAGAATAGCAAGTGGAACTACTCCTGCTTTTCACTTTTAATCGACAGAGGAAAAAAAGCATTACAGCTGTTATGTTAACGGTACACAAGACAGTGGTAAGTGGGAAATGAGTGGATAACAGTAGTACCCTTTTGTTGTTATATCCTGTTTTTTTTTTTTGGTCCCATTGGACCTCTTTTATACCAACCCAATCCCAAGTACCCCACATCCACTCCATGTCTACAAACATCCTTTCTATTTTGTAAGTCTTCCATTTGGTGGGGAGTTTTTATTTTATATGCCCTAACCATTTTTTCCCTTTCTCCATCCCCACCTTCACTAGTTGTGTCCAACGGCAGCTCCCCACTTTGGACCATACCTCTCCTTAGTGACATCACCAGTGAGTGCCCTCCCCAGGACAAGCATGCCCATCCCTCCCTGCTGCTCCATCAGTCATCTGAGCCACTAATCAAACCCGGGTAATCTGAGCCATAGTTAGGGTTTTATCTCTCTACACCACCAGAGCAGCTTGCAGCATCACATATCCTTAGGTAACCAACTGACACTGTGCCAGATGCTGATTTATGTCACTCTGCTCAATTGTCCATATGATGGCTATTGTGCCCTGTTCTCACAGTTATGTTACATGGGTAGGTGATGTCTGATGCACAGTGTGGCCAGTCAATGCTCTTTAAAGGATAGCTTGCATATAGTATTGCATGCAGCACTTTTAATCTTTGCTATGCCTAATCTGGCTCATGGTTGTGAACCAGACACCACCACGTTGCCTTTGTTGCCAGTGTATTGCAGATATCTGCCTCACATGATCTTCCCTTGCAGATGGTTCCTCTGACAACTCTCACCTGGCATCTGCTTTGCTGCTGGCTCTGGTCAGTCTGATTCTCTTATGGTAATCCCCTTCTTTAGCTGTCTGTACATGATCAGGTTGTGCATAGTTGCACAGACAGGCAAAGATCTTTGGCAATCTTCAGTGTCATACACCACCAGAAGAGTCCTTGTAACAGAAATTGGCCTTCATCACTCCAAACATACATTAAACAATATTTTAACTCTGTGAAAGTCCAGTGTTGTATTACACGATAGCCATGATCTGTGAGTTATATGTTGGTGTCATCAGCCATGACTCTAGATCATATCTGGCATGCCAAGATGACCCTGTGATAAATCTTCCCTCATAAATTGCTGGTATATGACGGGTGTGTGTCAGATGTCAGAATCATGGGAAGTGCCAAGATGATGCAGAGACAAATTATATATGATAGCCAGAGTATTACATACCACCTGGCATTTAATGAAATGCAAACACTTACAGCTAATGTACTTTTATCCATGTTGACCTGGTGGGGCCTTGATAGCAACATGGGTGCAATCAATAGCCCCTAAAGCCTCAAAAAATGGTATTTATAGAATGCTTGCATAATGTTGTTTATTTCTTCTGTGGTCCTTAGGAACCACATATGTTCCTGCACACACTGCAGCATCACATCAGGAAAGTGGTATAATACTTGTGAGACAGATGCCTGCAATACTTCCACCATGCCTCCTGATGGTCAGGTCCCTGCAGTGAGAATTGTCAAGGCAACACATACTTTAGTGTCTGCAGGAATTGATATTCCATGGATCCCATGAGAATTTGTATAAGGACAGCACATTTACCACCATACCTCTCAAATGTCCAGATGTTTGCAGAATGTCCAGATTTTTACCTCATATTTTAGGTCTGTTCCTCATAAAATTTATGGTTTTCAGGCAAATCATTTAGGATTGAAGTTACTAAATAACAACAGATATTTGAGTTTCAGTCTTCATATCCTTCAGAAATGCATGCTAACACAATGCCTTTTATTCTAACAACTTTCTAAGTTTATAGGAGCAATATTCATTTTCACATCTGACCAAACACCTTATAGGTATCCCAAAACCTGGATTGCTATATTCTTTACTTTGCCTTATTCAGCATTTAAAATGCTATTTTTCTCCACATATTTATATATAGCCCAAGAAGTCATTAAAGGAGAACTCCACCCTCTCCTACAGTTTAACCTCAATCCTTTGGTTTCTTTTCTCCCTACAATATGATTCTAGTATTGTGTTGGTACCAGAAATCTGCTTGTAGTTTTTAAAACTTTCATTTCCTTGCATTGGAATCAAAGGAAGGGAAATCCCCAACTACTTTTTTTAAGTTTAACTTCTCACATACTTTGTAGAGGAATCCATCTCCACCTGCATGACATATCATACACACAGATAAATCTGTAGTTTACTCTATCAGGTACTGCTGTCAATCTTAGATGGGCAATTAATCCTGCTAAACATAGTAGCTGACATAAAAAAGACAGTAAGCTGTGGAACTGTTTTGCACTGTTTTTATTGCAGAGAGGAGGAAAATTTAACACTCACCTTTCATAGTAAAACAAACCAGTTAAGTCAGTCAGGGGTTTAAAGGCAGTTATCACCTCTTCTGACAAATTTACATAAGCAGCAACACAATATTGGAATCAAAGTTTTAAATGTTGGTTATTCATAATAGTTTCTGTGTTAGCATAACTTAAATGTAGTGTCAAAGATTTTTGTGACATTTAGAGAAAAGTGAGAAAATATTTTTCTTGTAAAGTATCAACACATTTACCATTTTCAAGACCCCCCCCCAGACACACACAGGACAGAACTGCAGAAAGAAATTCAAGTGACAACCCTATCAAATGGGTGCACTGATAATGTTCATAAAAAGGTCTTTTATGCTTTTTTTGTGAATTCCTCCAAGAGGGGGATACATATCTGGTACATGCAGATCCATGGTAAAAGATTTCCACTGACACACACAGGCAGACATGCACATTTAAACACAGAACTGCATCCCACATATAGTATTCTACATGCTACATCCATTTTTATACACTCTCACATACACAGATACATGCTATACATATATATATATATATATATATATATATATATATATATATATATATATATATATAGGTCTACTTTAAAAACACCAACATGCAAAACACTGACGATGAAAACACCGAGACCGGAAGATCGACAACTGAGATGACCGACAGTTTAAAAGCACGAAACTTCACATGCCCGACAAACCACAATCCCGACAATCAACAAAACAAAACAAATATCTTTTCTGAAAAACACACACACAACATAAGCACAACAAAAACCTTACAACCTACACTAAACCTTACATACACAACTATCTATGCACTAATCTTAACCCAAAACCTAACCCTAAGGTCCGTCACTATCGCACACTCACCTAACCCGCACCCTAACTCTAACTCAGTTAACCCGCCCCTAATCCTAAAGTCTGTCACTATCACACACTTACCTTTCCCGCACCCTAGACCTAACTCACTAAACATGCCCCTAACCCTAAAGTCTGTTACTATCGCACACTTACCTTAACATGTCAGTGTTTTCAGCATTGGGCTTTTAAACTGTCTGTCATTTCAGTTGTCAATCTTCCGGTCTCGGTGTTCTCATCGTCGGTGTTTTGCATGTCGGTGTTTTCAAGTAGACCCACATATCTATCTATCTATATATATATATATATATATATGTGTGTATATGTGTGTGTGTGTGTGTGTGTGTGTGTGTGTATGTGTGTGTGTGTGTGTGTGTGTGTGTTTGTTTTTATAAATGCGCAATATGGGAAGTAGCAGACAGACTTAGTTTGGAGTCCTACTACTTGTCACCTATAAATATACAACAAGGATCATTTACTGCAGTGAGAATTTTCACAACTCAGCATGAGAGTGTGTGTGGGGGGGAGTCTGCCATTTCTTTTAGAACTACAAATGAATCCCTTCATAAAGCCTGCTATTTATCTACTTTCTTTTGCTAGAAGTAGCTAACATCTACTTATAGCATAGAACAAGCTCTGACAGGCACATAAATGAGGCTCAGTCAGGGAAACATAGAAGTAGATGTTATAGAAGATGTTAGATGACAGTGCTTCACAGTCCTGCCATTCTGTCTTAATGGCATGAGAAAGCAACACACCACTTCCTTATGTCTGGCATGACTCCTATAAAGAGGACTTGAAATGTTTTCTGGAAAGAAGGAATGAAAGCAAGAAAACAAGATTACATTACCAAGCAGGCCCCATCATCCACCATTTTGAGGGAAACACATTCAATTTGTAAAAGAAGCACTTGAATTCATTTGAGGCATTAAAATACCTCAGAAAACAAAGACACAATGAAAAAAAAAACACATTTTTGAGTTCTAATGTGGAGTTTTCCTTTAACAATTTTAGATTTTAACTTCCAGTTCATCAACCTGGTTAATTTTTCCAGTTTAATCTCTTACATTTCAAAAAATCAATTTTCAGTTTTGTTTTCATGAATTTTGGATTTGCTCTTCTCACAATTTTATATTTGCAAAAGTGTTGATCAACCAATTCTTGCATGAATTTAAGAGTGCAGCTTATAACAATCCATTGTAGTACCCACAATGGGGTAAAATATCACATAGATAGGTTTCTCTTTGTGTTATATATTGCACTGTTGGGTCCCTCATGTACTCAGTTATGGATTGGTAGGACCTTCTCTCTTGTGGTACCAGCTTATCTGTAACAAAACAGATATGTTAACTAACTTGTTCAATTAAGATTTGATGTTCAGCACAGAAACCTGGAAGAACAGTTTATGCCCCATGCTTGCAGTGTTACTGTCCATTCAAATTTCTGTTGTGCAGCACATTTGTATGGGATAGACTGTAATTATCCATAATTAACTATTCATCTTAAGAAGATTAATTAATTTACTTATTCATTTATTTTTATTTGTTTACCAGAGTAATGCACTGGTACAATGGATCAATTTCAGGAACAGCCCTTTGAATGCATTTAAAATTACAGATGGAAATTCCATTCTTTGTAAATATTTTATACAGACAGGTATAAAGAACACATTATATAGCTTAAGTCAAACATTCAGATGTGTGAACATTTACTGAAGAGTAGAAAGGGAGGAAGAGAAAAGAAGAGTTTGTGACAAAATGGCATATTTTGTTAAAGATAAATGATATATTTTAGTAGAAGCTGCTGCTTTTAAGGGAAACTCATATTCAGTCTGAGCTAAACAGACACCCTTATCTTTAGCTGATCCTGCTATTAGGGTTAGAAAATGGAAGCCTTTGTGTGCACAGAAAAGCAGAGTTTTAATTTTAATACTGTTTTTTCTGTGTGAGTTTGAAATTTAATGGTTTGGTCTAACCAAATTCCTGTAAATTTGAAGGATATTGATATTTTAGTATGAGCATTTTTAAGATATTTAATATATAGGGAGTTTGGTGATCTGGCCATTTTTAGCATGTTTGAGAAGTTGTTTGTGTTTATTTATCCATTTGCTGAAGGAGTGGAGATCATTTTTAAGTTGTTGTTGAATGTTAGAATGAGGGGGACTGCACCTAAATATGTCTATGTCATCAGCATTTAAAATAACAGGGATATGAAGGAAGTCATATGGTAATTTATTAATGAAAAATAGAGAAAGATAAATAGCTAAGTATGGATAACTGATGTATACCATTGGGTAATGGTGCAACATGATATTATTATTATTATTATTATTATTATTATTATTATTATTATATAATAATGGCATGAAGAGAAGGTTGAATGAGATTTGACTTTAAAGAGTCAGTTAGTTGGTCCTAGAAGCAAAAAGAGGCCTCTTGGCTTATGTCCATGTTTGTCATGCAATAAAGGAGGTGAGTATGGGACAACAAGGTCAAATGTCAGTAAGATATATGAATAAGGTACCTTTGAGGCTACCTTTGTCCACATTTAGTAGGATATTATCTGAGAAGGTCCAAAAAGTAGTTATAGTACTCCTTCCTGTCCAAAACCACATACTGTTTTGGGGACAGAGGATGGTATTGTTGATTGAAGTTTGAGAGTTGGATGAAGATGATATTTTCTAGTATTTTACCAAGGTAGGCACAATTGTAAAATGGAGAGGGGGCAGAACTGGGGCTGCATTTTCAGGTTTGGGATTTTTAGGTGATGATTTGGTCAATCCTGTTTTCCAGATGTTGGGCACATTACTTTTTTAGAAATGCATATATTATAGATATGAAGTAGGGAAATAGTAATGCAGTAAAATATAAACCAAGGACTTAAGTTATCACCCCATGTAGCAGCATCTGTTTGAATTTTTCCTAGAGATGTAGTGTCTTTACGCATAATTGTTTAAAGTAAAAGGATCATATGACTGGGAGTGGGGAACATTGTTAGTTAGAAGAGAGGTCGGTTTGGGTTGAGTAGAGGTAGATGAATTAATTCCTTAAGGAAGTCAGAACTTGAAATTTGGCCATGAGATCACTCAGTACAATGTATTATGTGAGTTATGAGGAATTTACACCCAGTGAGGCTTACTTTATTCCAAAAGTTTTAGGCTTACCTAGGAAATATAGTTGTTTTGATTTCAAATTATTTGCTTTGTGCATATGTATGGCATATTTGGGTATGCTGCATAGTATGACAAAATGTCTCAAAATATCTGGGTTAAGGTTTTGTTTCCAGTTGTGTGACAATTCGCATTCTAGTTTTAAAAGGTGTTTCTTTGTAAATCGGTCATTTTTCATATTTAAGTACTTTTTTAAGAGAAAGAATATATTCTGGAGTTGAAGTAAAATGTGGGAAAGGATCTTGGATTTCATATTGTCAGGAGAATATGGGTGACCAGTAAAAAGAGTACAGTTGAGATTTTAGGTCGGTACTGTAAGTTGTGGGTTTTAATCTGAATGACGGTACAACTGGGAAGGTTTTTAGAGGAAGGGTGCTCATCTTATAGGTAATGGGACTATGTTCACTGAAAGTGGGTGGATGAATTGATATGGCAGAGTTGAAAGAAGGGGTGTTGTTAATTATAAGACCAAGGAATGAATATTGGTTATACTGCAGGTTGAGTCAAGATGGTTTAACAATTAGTTATATAAAGTCAGTGAACTCAATGAACCACTGGCCTAGTATCTCAACCTGTAGCCTGAACAGCCTATAGGGCAAAGTAAGACTAGGAATGGTAATAACTGTTCAGAATGGTGGATGCTGACTGCAGCTAACTTAGCAAACTTTGCAAAGAGGAAAAAAAACAAGGCAAGAATGCTTATCCATTGTTGAATAAAGGTTTGCTTAAACCCTTAAATGGATTATTTTTTCCTCTACTCTTTAACAGTTTGTTGAATGAGACTGAAATCAGATAGAAATTGAAACATATCATTAGATGAGGAGCCTAAAAAGTTAAGATAAGAATTGAGAGCTCCAAATCCTTTGACTTTGCAATGGTCACAGCAGCAAACTAGGGGTACCTTCTTATCTACCATTCACATAGTAGTGTGATGACGGTCATTTCATCTCAGGTTTCATTTCTTTCAGGTGTCTTACTCTGGGGATCTTCAGCATAAGGATGATGGGGGCTGTTTTTTTTGTTAAATATATTGCATGTATTTTAAGGGGATTCATGTGTGTCCAGATCATTTTTGTTATCCATTGATTTGCGCATGTTCTGAACTTGGTCTTCCAATTTGATGGTAGAACTAATTATTGAATGGTGCACACATCAAGTTGGTCAGGCCACTATCTATCATGTCTCTCATAGCTGACCAACCCTGAGTAGACCCAACCAGATATGTGACTTATGCAATGCTGGTGGCTGTTCCAATCACCTCAAAAATTTGAACTCTGTTTTGATTAAACAGCTTCACGGCAAAATGTTGCCAAAAGAAGACCAACATCAATGAACTTCATTAATTCCCTTCACAAAAAAAATGACAATGTCTGCTAAATTTGGAATGCATCCACATTCAGTCAATAATCAGTTAAGGCTCAGCAAATCCCACATAGCAGCCATGGCTATACACATCACTATAGAGAATTACTATGAACCAGTGTTGTCCAGTAATATTATCTTTTAGTGGTAACACACTGGAATTTATATCAAGGGTGCTGAATTTATGGGTAACTGTTGATAACTCACTGACCAGGGGCTGATGTCAATACCTCTTGTTTTCATTTCAGGAACGTTTCCCCATTATGCTTCTTATTCTTCTTGAAGCCTTTCAGTGCCAGTAAATCCCTTGGCATCTACCAGGTCAGTCTAAAGCAGTGCCTTGTATCTAGGGTTTTCTGATGTAGAAGTTGAGCACCTGCAGCTAGTTTATCTTCCCCAACTTGGCTACTTAAAAGGGGGGTATCGCATTACCATTATATTACAATGATTATGCTCAGTCTGAGCTGGATACCTGTTTGATCTCACATCATTTACAAGATTCCAGTCAGATTCTTCTTGAGGTAAGGAGCTAGTGGTCTGGTGTCAACTTGTCTGTGCCCTGAATCTGCCCACATTGGTGCCGCTGGAAATTATGAAAGTGTAGTTCAAGTTCTCCAGAGATTG